>NC_090265.1:1737901881-1738136881 GCF_040414725.1 Anabrus simplex | reverse complement strand
GGAATCTATTTAGGCGATTTGTTGACGAGTTTTATCAGGTAAACATCAAATGTGTCAACAGAGATCTTTTACATGCCAACGACGTCGTACCACATGGAGTGACGATTACTGAATATTCTTTTCTGTACTTCAGAAAGTACAGGGGTTCGAAGATCCAATATGGAGATCCAGAGCCCACACTACACCACTGATCCACTGGTTAGCTCTATAGCCGATCGCCTTTGTCCTCTGGAATTAGTCTGATCGTCTTTTTGTTGGGCTAAGTTACCACCAGGGTCACTTACCTCTCCGGAAGCAGAAGTATCGTTTCTACATTTCTCTGATGTCTGACGTCCTTACGGTGAACCGAGCACGCCCTTGCCGCCTACTCTGGGTACAACACCCCACCAACGCCAGGTCTGCTTCAAGAATTTGAAATACACATGAAGACACCTTTCATCTCTTTATTATTAACCGAGCAAAATGGCCGTGCGGTTAGGGGCATGTAGCTTTCATCCGGAAATAGTGGGTTCGAACCCCACTGTCGGCAGCCTTGAAAATGGTTTTCAGTGTTTTCCCTTTTTCACACCAGGTACCTTCGATAAGGACACGGCCGCTTCCTTCCCACTCCTAGCACTTTCCTATACCATCGTCGCCATAAGACCTATCTGTGTCGGTGTGACGTTAAATAAATTCTTCTATATTATTACATCATCTATGTACGACGTTTCCACAATCCACCAGATCTTCGACCTCTTAAACTTAGCCCCTTTTCTCATCATTCCTTCCAGATATTTGTCGCTCTTCAACCGAGGTGTTGCGTGACTTGGCGAGTTTCTCCGGTGCATCCCTCATTCCAGCAATTTTCTTCCTAAAGATTGTTCTTTTTTGTACACTTGTTCCAAATCCTTGTGCACCTCATTAAGCCATAAAGGTTATGCCTTCCACTTTTCCTGTAGACTACGTATCCTATGTGCCAGTCTTTTTGGATTCATCCTCTTAATGTGCCCATAAAATTATAGTCTTCATTTCCTCATAGTAGTTGTTATCTTCTCAACTTTTTCATACAACTTTTTCATAAAGTCCTCGATTCGGTCTCAATTGAAACGTGGGTTGTGAATGTGCTGACTTTTTGGACCCACTATTTTCCTAAGGAATCTCTTTTCCTTTTTTCAATGACTTGAGCGTTACTTTCGTCATGGTTTCCGCCGCATATAGACACTGTGCTCTGACCGTTTTAATTTTGCTTGGATGGATATGGAATTGTATTTATAAGTTTCATGACATAGTCCGAAAGCCATTTCAATCTTTCCCACCCTTCTATTTATAGCTTCTTTCTCATTCCCATTCGCGGTGAGAATTTCTCCCAGGTACTGGAATTTTTCAACACGATGGATTTCCCCAAATTTGGTTTTGATTCTGTCGATGAGATCTGTTTTGTCTGAGTCCATCTAGCCTTTGCGGATATTCTCAAACCTATTTTGGCGGCCACATTTTATAATTCCTCTACTTATTTTTCGGCAAAGTTTAGATTGTAAGTTAGGAGTACTAAATCATCCGCGAAGTCTAGGTAATCAAATATGATCGCACCTTTTCCATACCCTATCATTATCCCGTTCTGTCGTTCCTCTGTTTCTGTTAACAAGAATGCGTCTGGGTCATGGATGCTACCCGAATCATCTCCACACGATCACTGCCCGGAAGACCCTGGCGTAATTACCTACTTGAACCACATCCTACTGTCATGTAAATGGTACTCCCAACAGCAGAACCAACTGAAGTCCTGGTACACGCGTGGGGTCGCCAATTATCAGGTGGTTTAGATTTTGATCATTTCACCGTGCATCTTCAGTTTTAAACGTCTGCGTTTGACAGGCAGCCCAGATTGTCCTCTCAGATTTCCTACTTGTGGTATATGGGTTGGGCACGATTTCTTGAATCGATAACGGTTGAGAGAATCGAACGTTTTTGTATTTATTTTCAGTTGATCCCAGTTACATCTGACGTGAGATCTACTGGACACATTAGAAATTGCTGAGGTTTAAAATTAAATAGGGGCTGCCTGGCCGAGGCGGTAAAGGCGTGCTCGGTTCGCCGGAAGGACGTGGGTTCGAATCCCCGTCAGGAAGTCGTAAAATTTAAGAAACGAGATTTCCACTTCCGGAGGTGCATATGGCCCTGAGGTTCACTCAGCCTACACCAAAAATGAGTACCAGGTTAATTCCTGGGGGCAAAGGTGTACAGCTAACCACTCTACCCCATCACGTGCCGCGGTTAACAATGGTGGAAGCCTTTACCTTCCACTCCTCCAAAGGCCTTCATGGCCTGTACGGAGGTGTCTATCTTTTTAAAAATTAAATACCCTTCCTGATGACACGTAATATTTGTTATTTATTTAATCCGTTCACCGTGCAGGGTTGGTTTTTCGCCCGGACTCGGCGAGGGATCCCATCTCTATCGCCTCAAGGGCAGTGCCCTAGGGCGTGAGGCATTTGGTAGGGGATGAAATTGGGAAGTAGGACCAGTACTTCGCCCAGGCGCCCTCACCTGCTATGCTGAACAGGAGCCTTGGCCTTAAGTTAGGTACCATCCCAGCATTTGCCTTGAGAAGTGGGTAAACCACGGAAAACCACTTTGAGGATGGCTGAAATGGAAATCGAACCCCCTCTACTCAGTTGACCTCCCGAGGCCGAGTGGACTCCTTGACAGTCCTCTTACCGCGTTTCAAATTTCGTGGCAGAGCCGAGAATCGAACGCGGTCCTCCGAAGGTGGCAGCTAATCATACCAACCACTACACCAGAGAAGCAGACGAAGTGAAATTTCCGCCGCAGGATGCACCGGACTTTGAACTTTCATCGTAAGGGTGGAAAGTCTTTTGTTAAACCACTAACGCTAATCACTCCATCCTCTTAATGTATACATTTTTTTGATTCGCCTATTTAAACTAAGTGATGATGTGACGAATATTGTTTTAACTGGAAATGCAACAAGCAATCATTCTCTATTAAATGTGGCAAGAGCGTACCGTTGACTTCTAGCAAGTTAATGAAGTCCTGAGGATCAAAATTGCGACAACGTATAACAATTGAAAGGATGCTAAAGAAAATAATAATAATAATAATAATAATAATAATAATAATAATAATAATAATAATAATAATAATAATAATAATAATAATAATAATAATAGCAAGCCTCCGAGGATCAGGCGGCAGCACATCGGCCTCTTACCGCTGGGTTCCGTGGTTCAAATCCCGGTCACTACATGTGAGTTTTGTGCTGGACAAAGCGGAGGCGGGACAGGTTTTTCTCCGGGTACTCCGGTTTTTCCTATCATCTTTCACTCCAGCAACACTCTCCACTATCATTCCATCTGTCAGTCATTAATCATTGCCCCAAAGGAGTGCGAGAGGCTTCGGCAGCCGGCACAATTCCTATCCTCGCCGCAAGATAGGGGCTTCATTCATTCCATCCCTGACCTGGTCACTGACTAGAAAACAGGTTGTAGATTTTCATTTTCAATAATAATAATAATAATAATAATAATAATAATAATAATAATAATAATAATAATAATAATAGTTTGCTCATTCCGTGTTAGGAACCCTTTAGTTAACAGAGGAGAATTTGTAGCTACTTTCAGGAGCACATCGTAAAATAAGTGGCAACGCTGGACTCCACGGTACGGTATTAGCACCATCTCACATGCCACTGAACCCATATTAGGCTGCGGCTACTCGACTTACTCAGGGCCACTGGCCTCATATTACTTTTGGTAGACTAATAATACTTCATTTATGACAAATATATTCGCTGAATGCACTTTACATGAATCAAAAACAAGATATAGCCTATCCATCAAGTACGTTGTTAAAACATCCAGTACATACCTTAAACTAATCTACAACGTAGTTTTTATCATTAATACAGTTGCCACAACGACGTATTCCCACCTTTTGAATAATGGTGCCTGTGTTAATAAGCAAGATTTTTCCTAATCACCAGAGTGCGTGCCGAAAGCTTGACTTTTATTACAAATCTCTCCACGGCGCTTATGGAGTAAGGGTATATGACGTTGTTCATGGTGATTCGTCCGTCGAATTAGGGCGTTAAGGAGATTATATTTCTTTGACTTCATAACAACTTACTACTAAGTAATTGCACTAAAGGAGATAAATACTGTACTTGCCAGTTACTATTCTAACAATGTCGTGGAAAAAAATAAAGTGAATCATCCTCCAACGCTTGCGGTGGCACTGATTACGAATATAAATTTTACTTACGCCGTAACGCGCATCCTCACAATTAGTATTAGACAAAAAAACAAAATTATATCATATGGTAGGAACTATTTAATAAGATTGAAAAGATACATAACCTGAATCTTACCTTATGCCTCCATGTCAAATTGTCAGTCTTTCTATTTTCTACATTTTCTGAGTTTCGTTACACATTTAATTCTTTAAAATATCTTCGTATGTGTAGATTGCAGTCCTAATTCTTTTCTTGACCTGGTTTTCCACATTGTAGCCTAATAAGTGCCTAATATTGGACTCTATTTATACAATTTCAAAAGGAATGGTGCTAAACAAACGAAAACATCAGGAAACAGGAATACCACCGCACTAAATTTCACTAAATTTTCAGTAACCTTACTGCCAACGCAATAAAAATGTTACATGTTTTGCATAGTAATACTGTAGTTAAAATTTAACTTTTAGTTTGCAAAACTGCAGCCTACGTGTCTGGCAGTTTATCTGACAGTTGTAGTACAAGCCCTTAGGCTTCGTTCCGAAAATTGTGGTTGCCAGTATCAAAGACGGATACTGAAATTTTCTTTTCTTTTCAAAATACAGCCTTGTAGTGTCAGATATGAGAGAAGTATGAAGATGATGTCTCATACTGTGTACTGATATCTGAATGAAAATAAATGTGAGGTTGACTGTGTGATTTACAGTTTCTTAAATCCTACTTTTCTATAAAACTGAAAAACAGGGTTAGTCTGCACTGGGTATTATAATTGTCAGTTTTATTTTGACTTTAGTACCTTACTGCTGCTAATGGAAGCTTGTGAACGGCATTGCAATGTGCTACGTTCTGGAAAATAATCAGCAACATGTTCTTGAAATTACTAGTATATTTTAAAACATAAAAGTGATTTTAAAACTACAGTCAAAAACGTTTATATTAACGATTTCAACGACTTACTGGATATAACGGCGAAGTCTAACGGTGCCATCTAAATCCTACATAAAATCGGTATTTAAAACATCGTTTATTACGACATCGGTTATTACGACATCGTTTATTACAACATATCGTATAAAACGACGTATTTTTATCACATTTTCGGAGAAATGTATCGGCTATAACGTCCAGTGTTGATTTTTGTTTGTTAAGCGCTTGGAGATCGCTGACAACAATGTAAAGCTTATTTTCAAACTATTGTTTTCAGTAGATTGTAGATTTGAAATCAGTCTGTCTGTTAAAAAGTCAAGGCAAGCATCTCTGTGAAGATGTTGCGAAAGCCATTTGCTTTACGTCGCACCGACATAGATATGTCTTATGGCGACGATGCGACAGGAAAGGTCTAGGAATGGGAAGGAATCGGCCGTGGCCTTAATTAATGTACAGCCCCAGCATTTGCCTGGTGTGAAAATGGGAAACCACGGAAAACCATTTTTAGGGCTGCCGACAGTGGGGTTCGAACCCACTATCTCCCGATTACTGGATACTGGCCGCACTTAAGCGACTGCAGCTATCGAGATCGGTGTGTTGCGAAAGAAAGGGGATGTGCTTACTATTGAAGAATCGTCACAAATAATATAGCGATTACAAAATGGGGAAACGTCAACGTCTTGAAGGAATTGCGGGTATCACATTCAATTATTTCTACAATTTGAAAGGAGATAGAGAACATCTTGTTCTGGGTGATTTCCGACAAAAGAGTAGCGCTACAAAAATGTTACAAAGTGTGGGTTGGGAAGACTTGGGAGAAAGGAGATTGCTGCTCGATTAAGTGGTATGTTCCGAACTGTCAGTGGAGAGATATATGAAGATAAAGCTGGAATTCAAGAGGAAAAATTGGGGGCAAATATTAATTTATAGGAAGGGGACTTAGGGATTGGAATAACTTACCAAGGGAGATGTCCAATAAATTCCCAATTTCTTTGCAATCATTTAAGAAAATGCTAGGAAAACAACAGATAGGGAATCTGCCACCTGGGCGACTGCGTGCGACATTGTTGGTCAATTTACTTTGTTGCTACTTGTATCCTCACTTTTTTAATTTTTTATGTTACGGACATACTCCTGCTAGTTGCTTTACGTCGCACCGACACAGATAGGTCTTATGGCGACGATGGGACAAGGAAGGGCTAGGAGTGGGAAGGAAGCGGCCGTGGCCTTGATTAAGGTACAGCCCCAGCATTTGCCTGGTGTGAAAATGGGAAACCACGGAAAACCATTTTTAGGGCTGCCGACAGTGGGGTTCGAACCTACTATCTCCCAAATACTGGATACTGGCCGCACTTAAGCGACTGCAGCTATCGAGCTCGGTGACATATTCCTGTACGTACTGTGTAAACATTAGAAGAAAATTCCTCTCTATCACAATCCACAAATATTTCACTAATATTTTTGAAGTTTTTTTTTACAACTTGCTTTACGTCGCATCAAGACAGATAGGTCTTACGGCGACGATGGCACAGTAAAGGGCTAGCAGCGGCTATAATGCGGACGTGGCCTTATTCTGCCAATTAGCCATGTAACTTAAGTGCGCAGCCTGAAACTTCCAGATATGACATTTTTAACAAGAACAATAACAACAAAAACTGTTTGTGCGACTATCGCCTATAACGACCATCAACTGGTGATACCTTCGGAGTCCTTATAAGAGGTCACAACTGTATTTTTTCAAAACTAATTTCAACAGATTTCACAAGACACAGCTCTGCGTATCAACTTTAACTGCAACATATTCAGCAAACTAATAATTTTAGTAGCAGTGTGTTGTACAACGTAAATACTCTATGAACTTTGAACGGTGGACTTTCAAGCTCAGTTTACTGGAAGTAAACATTACGCTCTGTATTTCCATAGATACCATAGTTACATGTTAAAATATACTCAACGTTGTGCAATCAGGATAAGCAGCCGATAGAAATGCGTCATCGGCAATAGTGAGTAGACGCGGGTAACGAAGGTTATAATTCACTCAACAAGAAGTAGGCCTATTTTCTATCAAACGTCCATTTCTGATGTTGTAACAAACTGCGAACGGAGGGGTATATTATTCTTGTTTTCCTTCTGCCATTTCTTCCACATCCACGCGGTTCCAATCGGGCTGGATTTATCGTACGTGTAAACTTGGCCCTATTTTATGACTGGATGCCCTTCCTGACATCAAATCTAAGTGAATTTCTGCAGTTACTGGCAGTATACGATATTGTACGTAATAGGTCTTATGGCGACGCTGGGATAGGAAAGCGCTAGGAATGGGAAGGAAGCGATATGGTGTGAAAATGGGAAGTCACGGAAAACTGTCTTCAGGGCTGCCGACAGTGGGGTTCGAACCCACTATCTCCTGAATACTGGACGCACTTAATCGAGATCGATTATGTAACTACTGCTGGTCGGGAGCACTGGCTTTCTAAATCGAAGTTACCGGCTCGAACCTGGCTCAGTCCGATGGTACCTGAAGGTGCTGAAATCCAACGGTGTTAACTCGTTAGTTTAACACAACTCCAGAGGGACAAAATTCCAGTACCTCAGCGTCTCCGCAAACAGAAGAAGTAAACCCTATAACATCATTAACTATTGCGTCTTGTATATGATCCAAACTGTTTACCATACCCATCCCCTGGCTCCTTCTACCAACCTTATACTATCCTTCAATTGACGCTATTTAATGGACGTTCCTTCAATTGCGACAAATTTTCAGAGTCGCTGAGGCACCCGAATTTTGTCTCACTGAAATTAGTTAACGTGTCGAGAGACAGTGACATACAGCTGCCCAATTGAACACGCTTAAATGCCGCCGATATTGGCTAGAATCAAACCTGACATCTTTCAAACAGAAGGACAGCTGCAAATGACTATGCAACCTAAAGTTTTACGTGACTGTAGATGTCGTGATCAGACACTGGACCTTCAGTTTTTCGTAGAATAAAACTTATAGGGACATGATTTTCCAGTTCATACTATCCACCCTTCTTCCCCTGGATTCGAACTGGGATCGCATTGTTATGAAAGCAGTTTCAATGTCACTCGACTATCCCGTCTTCACTTTCCCTCCAGAACCAACCGAACTAGTTGAGGGTATCCCAAGATATATATATTTTGCTATTTGTTTTACGTCGCGCCGACACAGATAAGTCTTATGGCGACGATAGGATAGGGAAGACCTAGGAATGGGAAGGAAGCGGCCGTGGCCTTAATTAAGGTACAGCCCCAGCATATGCCTGGTGTGAAAATCGGAAACCACGGAAAACCATCTTCAAGGCTGCCGACAGTGGGGTTCAAACCCACTACTCCCGAATACTGGATACTGGCCGCTCTTAAGCGACTGCAGCTATCGAGCTCGGTAGATACTTTTTTCTTCTGGTAAATTGGCTCCAAATATTTCTTTTCTTAACAACAGAGTCTATACAGTGTCTCTTCATTTGTTGTTATTATTATTATTATTATTATTATTATTATTATTATTATTAGTAGTAGTAGTAGTAGTAGTATCCTTACAGGTAAAGGAATGCACGTTATGGATGAAGCTCTGTGTATGAAATCGAAATCGTGTGAAGCGAATAGAGCATGACTGGTTACCTACAGTAGAAGAATAATGGACTAGAATATGAAGGATAAAGACCCGCTCACACTTACCGGAAGGGAGACGCGGAGAGAGGAACTTCCGAGAATTTCTCGTATGTGCGCTCATATCTATCGGAAGCGCGCCTCGTAATTTGTCGTCAAAACTCGTCTTGCAGTTCTGTATGGAACGTTGGTCCGGCCGAACGCAACTAATGGATCACGTGTTAGCTCTCTTGGTAATGAAATGGTGTATGGCTTTTAGTGCCGGGGTGTGTCCGAGGACTTCGGCTCGGCAAGAACAGGCTTTTTGATTTGACTCCCATAGGCGACCTGCGCGTCGTGTTGAGGATGAAATGATCATAATGACGATACATATACCCAGCCCCTGTGCCAGCGAAATTAACCAATGATGTTAACATTCCCGACCCTGCCGGGAATCGAACCCCCCTGTGACCGAAGGCCAGCACGCTATTTAGCCATGGAGCCGAACACTGTCTTGGTTGAAGATGCTTAAAGGGAAGAACAAAGGAGGCATTAATTTATCTAGAAATTTAAATGATGAATTGTCTAATTTGTTTCAACAGTTGTTACGCCCTCAAGATAAATTCAAAGTGCATTTTCGAATGAGCACTGTGAAATTTCAACTGCTAATTCAATGGTATTGCTATAGAACTTATGGCATTTATCACAGAGAAAAATGCACTTTTCAAATGAATGAATTACTTTTTCGAGTCCACTTTCAACACAGCCCAGAGGAAGGAAGCACTATGTACGGTATGGACTCAACGCGATTGGAAGTACCTGAATACTATACGAACGTTACCGAAATAAAATTCCGGTGGGAGAAGCGGAAAAAATATTCTCGCCAAGCAACTTCCTCTTTTTCGGCACAGCGCGTTTCCTCCCCAGTAGGTGTAAAGTGTGCGCCATCACGTCACCTATTACGCAGCGAAAGAATATTTCTGCCTTCGCGTCGCGTTTCCCTTCCGCTAGGTGTGAGCGGGCCTTAAGAAAGACAGACGGAGACGAAGGCAACAATAGTTAGGCTCAGTTTTTAGTGGTTTAAAGAAAGGAGGGGTAGAACTAAACGAGGTCAAAGAGCTAGTTGCAAACAGGGGGTTGAGAAGGCGTTCACTTAACTCGGAGAGGCTTGCAGACTGAACACTTGAGGACATACCAAAGACTGAGCTAGTGGCCGCGCGATTTGGGTCACGTAGATATTAGCTTGCATTCGGGAGATAGTGGGTTCGAACTTCACTGTCGGTAACGTTGAATATGGTTTTCCGTGGTTTCCCATTTTTACAACAGGCGAATGCTGGGGTCGTACGTTAATTGAGGCAACGGACGTCGTCGCTATAAGACCTATCTCTGTCGGTGCGACGTAAAGCAATAATTGTTATAAATAATAATAATAATAATAATAATAATAATAATAATAATGATGAAATGAAATGTCGTATGGCTTTTAGTGCCAGGATATCCCAGGACGGGTTCGGCTCGCCAGTTGCAGTCTTTCTATTTGACTCCCGTAGGCGACCTGCGCGTCGTAATGAGGATGAAATGATGATGAACACAACGCATACAGCCAGCCCCCGTGCTGTAGGAATTAACCAATTAAGGTTAAAATCCCCGTCCCGGTCGGGAATCGAACCCGGGACCCTCTGAACCGAAGGCCAGTACGCTGACCTTTCAGCCAACGAGCCGGACGTTATAATAATGATAACGATAATCGTATGGCCTCAGCTACCGTGTGCAGACACTAAAATTTGACACCATCTGGCTGTCCGCTCGTCAATTTCGACGTTCCATTTTACTCTAGGCCCACTAAATGGCAGACCGACTAAACCGAAACTCTCTTGGGCATCTATGGTTGAGATTTAATGAATTTTGTCGGGTAAACACCAAATGTGTCACCAGACATCTTTTACATGCTGACATCGTACGGCATGGAGTGTCGAATGGACTTTTTTCAGCCCTCCAAAAACCTGACTACCTCTGCCGAGTTTGAACCCGCTATCTTGGGATCTGGAGGCATTGTAAAAAAGCATGACAAAGATGTGTATGTATGTATGTATGTATGTATGTATGTATGTATGTATGTATGTATGTATTCATTTATTTATTCTGAATCCCAGCCCATGCATGTAGAATTTTTGGAATTAAGAGTCACGTCCCCACGGTTCGGATTCCAAGCATAACTATTGGTCCCGTGATTATGATCAGGATATCAGCAGTCATATAAACGTACAGGCTGGTTTGCTTGCTTTCGTAATTATAGACTATATGGAATTATCTCACAGGCCAGTTTAGCGTGAAAGAATGGCGATTAATGCGAGGTGAGGGCAATACCTACAGTAGGGTCCACAAGAGTTGAAGTCTGATATTTGAGCGGCGCAAGCAGTAAATACGAAGTACGCTGCGTTGTCATAGTTACCCCAATCCGCGGCATATCACCCTTTCATACAGGCTGAATATTTAATCAACTATGTTGGCCTAATGCTATTCAATACTGACCCGTTCCTAACTTCGTGCTAATAATCCCGGCATTTAAGACAGAACACGTCTTTGCCGATAAATATGAGATTTCATATTCACTAAGCTGACAATAACCTCAACAATTACGCATGTTCAATAGAGAGTAGAAGGGTACAACAAGCCACTGATTAACTTACAAGAAATAAACTAACAATCAAAATAATATTCACGGAACAAACACACAACTTATTACTTATTACATAAACCAGCAACGACTAACACAGAACCACTCTGAATAATATCACAAAAGCGACTGAGAGCAAGCCAACCTGCGTGGCGATAGCATCCTTAAATGTGGCATCTCTGTTATCGTTGCCATAGCAACAGACCGTTTCCGAGTAGCGTTAGTCAACTTTTTCTCGCCGGTGGCGCTAAACGTCAGACTTCAACTCTCATGGGCCCAACAGTAGGTGTTAATATAAGGAAACATCTTCATTGGGGTAATCACATAAATGGGATTGGAAATAAAGGGTACATATCTCTGCACATGGTTATTTAGGGGTTGCAGTAAGGATGTAAATGAGAGGGCATATAAGTCTCTGGTAAGACCCCAACTAGAGTATGGTTCCAGTGTATGGGACCCTCACCAGAATTACTTGATTCAAGAACTGAAAAAATTCCAAAGAAAAGCAGCTCGATTTGTGATTTCCAACAAAAGAGTAGCGTTACAAAAATGTTACAATGTTTGGACTGGGAAGACTTGGGAGAAAGGAAACGAACTGTCAGTGGAGAGATGGCGTGGAATGACATTGGCAGACGAATACATTTGAGTGGCGTCTTTAAAAGTGGGAAAGATTACAATATGAAGATAAAGTTGGAATTCAAGAGGACAAAGTGGGGCAAGTATTCGTTTATAGGAAGGGGAGTTAGCGATTGGAATAACTTACCAAAAGAGATGTTCAATAAATTTCCAATATATTTGCAATCATTTAAGAAAAGACTGGGAAAACAACTAACATTAGGGAATCTGCCACCTGGGCGACTGCTCTAAATGCAGATCAATAGTGACCGATTGATTGACTGATTTATTTTTCAGTAGAAAGAGGCTACGTAAGACAATGTGGACCACTGGTACAGACCATGATACTCAAAAGGCAAGACCGATGTTAAACGGTGTTGCATTTTCACGACCACAAAGTGTCGGGACACGGCAGGTGTTAGAGGAAACGTCCCCTTCATAATAATTACGTGTTGTCACCTGCAATCAACGCAGCAATCCATTACACAACCAGCCTTTGTCTAAAGGCTGCAACATTCCACCCGGGTTGTTTGCCTACCTGCTAAATATAAAAGGTACATTCACTTTATTTTTACTCCTTGATGAGCACGCAGAACAAGGCTGCGACAGACAAGAAACGACACGAGTTTCGCATATTGTATTAATCTGATCTCGCGATTTCATGATGATGGTAGATGGAGTGTCTGGGAGATGGAGTGTCCACCTGAAGGCCTTTCACAATAGAACCGGTAGGGCTGGGTCCGAGAGATTGCAATTAAGTTTGAGTGAGCGATCAATTACTATTGACATCTCGTACATTTAATGATGGAATCCTCCGTGGCTCAGACGGCAGCGCGCCGGCCTCTCACCGTTGGGTTCCGTGGGTCAAATCCCGGTCACTCCATATGAGTTTCGTGCTGGACAAAGCGGAGACGAGGCAGGTTTTTCTCCAGGTACTCCGGTTTTCCCTGTCATATTTCATTCCAGCAACAATCTCCAATACAGCAACAATCTCCAATATCATTTCATTTCATCTGTCAGTCATTAATCATTGCCCAAGAGGAGTGAGCTAGGCTTCGGCAGCCGGGACAATTCCTACCCTTGGCGCTAGATGGGGGCTTCATTCATTCCATTTCTGACTCGGTCGAATGACTGGAAACAGGCTGCGGATTTTCATTCCTACATTTAATACATTTAATAATCATGGTAGTGTAATAATTAATTGCCGAAAAACAAGTGGGCGGCAGAATGACATTTCATATGCAGTGTAGAAATATGCCCATAAGTCTACTACCTACACGTGGCCACGGCTGGCCCGAGGTCCGACAACTCTGCACTCCGACCGGCCATCCGAGCACAGGAGGGGTGGCCACGCCTCTACCGTGGATCTACGCCTCTGTATTCGGGAGACCGAGCTCGATAGCTGCAGTCGCGTAAGTGCGGCCAGTATCCAGTATTCGGGAGATAGTAGGTTCGAACACCACTGTCGGCAGCCCTGAAAATGGTTTTCCGTGGTTTCCCATTTTCACACCAGGCAAATGCTGGGGCTGTACCTTAATTAAGGCCACGGCCGCTTTCTTCCCACTCCTAGCCCTTCCCTGTCCCATCGTCGCCACAAGACCTATCTGTGTCGGTGCGACGTAAAGCAACTAGCAAAAAAAAAAAAAAAAGTATTCGAGAGACGGAGAGGGGCTGGTCCCAACCGTCTGCTGTCCTGAGAATGGCCTTCCGTGGTTTTCCATTTCCTGCACTAAGGTGAATGCCGGGACAGTTCCTAGTATAAGCCACGGCCGCCATCCCTCTCACCTTCTCCTATACAAATCTCCTGACCTGAGAGACGGCATCACCATCAAAGAGGCCCGCCTCCCCCTTCAGAGGAGGAAGAAACACGTTTAGGCCTAGTAGTACTATTTTTTCGAAAACAGAACTCAGAGAATTAGAGTAGGTGAAGAGTTATCTGACTCTGTAATGATCAAGAATGGCACGCATGTGTGTCTTAAAATCGCAGCAACAACTAACTATTTTATGTATGTACAATCCCAATACTTTTCGTTTACTAGACAGGATGGAACAAACACACAAAAGAAAAAAACTATAGGACTAAATCGTCATCAGTGTTATAATATATTCCGTAGCAATCCTATGCAATGGTACTAAGGTTTTCGTCGACCAGAATCTTAAGGGTTCAACTGGAATGGGATGATTCAAATTTCGCCTCCCAGAAAAGTTCACGCAGACACCAAACAATACAAGAAATGGCTGGCACACGACCTCGGGCCGGTTGGGATGTCCCCGGCCTGACGCACTCATCCCTTCCAGGAAATACCGAAGTGGGCTACAACAGAGCTGACAAGTCACATGGGCACGAACTACAACTGTACCTTATCCGAGAAAAAAAAAAACAAGTATAAGGAAACAAACTGCAGTGCGGAGACCAAATTTTCATGTATTTATGAAGATAAACAGAAATGAGTTAAAAGGCTTGTTTGTTGTCGGCTTGAGGTCCAACGGCATCATCTCAGAAGACATACAACGTACAACATTGAGGAAGATTTGTAATTGTCATAATTTCCTCTAACAGTGTGGCTTTCAGCTGTAAGGTGGTTACTAGCATAAATCATCCCACTGAGGTTTTAATGGAAAGTAATTGCAGCTGTTGTTAACTTGTGCGGTGCTGGCGCACTATTATCAGCACATGGTACTTGAGAAATGCCCTCTATTATTTCTCTTTGCAGCCTCAGCCCTTGTACTTGGCAGGATACAACTTTGTTTCTCCAAACGCTTGTCTACATTCATCACGAAGTGAATCTGAAGTAGTTCCTACCTTGGTAGTTATGCAGCACTGTGAAGCACAAAGGAAACGCACTAATTTTCACTGTGAGTGTAACAAAAGTACATGTTTTCTGTTTTCACAATTTTAGAAAATTTAATCCGTTCGTTTTCAAAAATAAGGGCATGGTTAAAACGAAATGCAGCTCATTGGCCTGTCCTAAGAGATCAATTTCGAGGGTTGAAATACATTACTACAGATATAACCTATGGCGGCATCAGCTGAATATGAATTAGCTTCAATTTCTCTTCCTATAGGGTCTCCGTCGGTCTATTGATTTTGACATAAATATGTCTTATGGTTGGGTGTCATCTGAAAATTTGCGTTACGAAATTACCATCACAAAATGTGTGACGGAAATGTAACCTAGCAACCGTGCAGACTGTCTTATGGCTGGCTTGTGGTCGGCCGTGACCGTCGCTCGGGAATTGGTACATTTCACGACTCCTTCATGAATTTATGCGAAGTTACATGCCTGTATTCAAAAGTATAAGACGGCATGTTAAACGAAAGAACGTACCAGTACCGTGAAGTAGACAGAATGAGGACGATCACAGAGTTCACTGAATGGTAGAGTGGAAGTTGTGCGAAATTTTCCCTACTTCTCGGTTACATATTGTTGTTGGCGCTATCGCTGAAGACTCATGAAAACAATAGTTGACGATAACCTCTCTTATTATCTTTTCTATCGAAGTGAGGAGAATGGACCTTTAGTTAAACCCTTTAACTCACCTTAAAATGGAAAATTCTAAATTCCCATGGAGGGAATTAGATATTTTTTTTAACCAATAGAGCATGTCAAAAACATATCAGATGTAGGGCTTTTCAGGCGTCCAATCAGGGATTTAGAAATAATATTGGCTCTAAAACCTACCCAAGGATAGAAATATATCCAGTAGTTTCCCGGTCGGACAGACAGACGCCAAAGCTAAAATATATACTGATGGTTATTATTAAATCCGAAATGGATAACTGAACGAATATTTCGCGGGTTGGCCGTGCGGTTAGGGTAGCTGTGAGTTAGTAATCGGGAGATAGTAGGTTCGAACCCCACCGTTGGCAGCACTGAAGATGGTTTTCCGTGATTTTCCCATTTTCACACGAGGCAAATGCTGGGGCTGTGCCTGAATTAACGCCACGGCCGCTTCCTTCCCATTCCTAGCCCTTTCCTAATTCAGCCTCGCCATAAGACGGATCTGTGTCGGTGCGACGTAAAAAAAAACAAATTGTACGAATATTTCGCCAAAATAGTCAATGTACAGACACACGGTCGTTACGATTTTATTTATATAGATAATTTGATTTTTGAAAATGGAAAATGGATTCATTTTTCTTCTCCTCTGACAGTATCAGATTTTCGAAGCAAATGTATATTTTCACGTATTTCATGGCCCTTCCCAAAATTTCATTCACCGATGATTTCATTCATAAAACCTGTATTTCAACTATATTTCTTGTATGATCAATGTGAAGACGGGCTGAAAGCAACAATTATCACAGTCAATTTTATCGTGTCGTGAAATGTCTTCACCTACATTCAGGACATAACAATGCAGACGCCGAGCAAGTGGCTGCACGGTTTGGGTCCCGCAGCTATGAGGTTGGATTCGAGAGATAGTGGGTTCGAACCCCTCTATCGGCAACCCTGAAGATTGTTTCCCGTGGTTTCCCATTTTAGCACCAGGCAAGGGGTAAGGCCACGGTCGTTTCGTTCCCACTCCTAGCCCTTTCCTATCCATCGTCGCCATAAGATCTATCTGCGTCGGTGCGACGTAAAGCAAATTGTAATAAAAAATGCTGACATGTAAAACGCAGCTTTAAAAAATGCACGGCGAAACTGTATTTTACTGACAGATAAAAGGATACACAGTATTAGGGCACTGATACGCATTGTCGTCATTCTTGTCCAACAACTTGTTCAAACGGTACAGCAAGACATCGATGTCCGCATGGAGGAAATCTGCGTACAGTGTCTGAAGTCACATCATGAAGGTATACTGGAAGACCGTATCACACCGAATCGCTTCCTACCCAGGTGCTTCTTGAACGGTCTGAGGAGATGGAAATCGCTGCGTGCCAGGTCCGGAGTGTATGGAAGATGGTCCAGCACCTCCCACCGGACGCGCCGTAACAATTCATGTGTTGTTGGCTGAGAGTGGTTTGGCATTGTTGTGCAGCAACTTGACGTCTGTTGAGAGAAGCCCAAGCGAGTTGCCATCCGCAAAACACTCCAGTGTGTACAGCAACTGGGAGCAGTCACTGTCACTCCTGGTGAGGAATCAAGTATCTGTTCCATCCTCCGTACAGCCCTGACCTGGCACCCAGTGATTTCTCTCTCTTCGGATCGCTGAAGAAGCACCGGGGTGGCGAACGATGATACGGTCGTTCAGCATGCCGTAGCATCAGCGACTGGACGCAGGAGTTGCCGGGCTGAGTGGCTCAGACGGTTAAGGCGCTGGCTTTCTGAGCTCAAGTTGGAAGGTTTGATCCTGGCTCAGTACGGTAGTATGTGAAGGTAGTCTTAATACCGTCAGCCCCGTGTCGGTAGATTTACTGGTACGTAAATAAAGGACTCCTGCGGGGAAATTCCGGCAACTCGGCGCCTCCGAAAACCGTCAAAAAGTAGTTTGTGGGACGTAAAAGCAATAACATTATTAATTAATTAATAATTAACATTTTCAATTAAAATTTTTCTTTCCATGTACCCGATGTCAAGGAACGAAAGTCTACGTTAAAAATAGCTGTGGGACTTCGCCGTCATCCGAACAGCAAGCACATATCAATTCGTTTCATCCTCCGAAGATGATTGCTGTGCAATGAGGGATCTACCCTGAAGGGATGAGCAGTTAAAACCCGGAACGGATATTGCATCCACACAGAGTCTTTCACCACGAACATACCCTCCATCCCTGCGTTAAAAATCCTTATCAAAAAACTAAAACATAAAAAATAAAATAATTACATGGTACCGCAACGGGAAAAATATTAAAATACTTGTAGATTCATTAGTTGGAACTACTGGTATGTGTAACTAGAGCCCTGCGCGGATATACAAAATAATATCCACACCCGCACTTTCTTCATTTGCATTCGCGAATGGTGATCTGCATCTGCAAAATGGTTATCCGAGTATATTGTATTGCAAACAGTAAGTAATACTGTAAATATTTAACTACAGTATATTACACCCAAGGTATTGAAACGGTTAGATCTGTTAATACAGGGTCTTTTTTTATGGCTTGCTCCGTGTGTCAGGGGAACACGCACGGAAGGCGATAGCCGGGTGACTCATTTGCCGAGAGATGTCGTCGCTGCCGGGGCAAAACCTCCTATGTGAAATATTTTAGCTTAGAACTTTGGCCGGTAAGGTTCTGTCATCTAAGGTGCAATATTGTGTGAACGTTGTCAAGGCATTCTCGCTCTTCATAATGTATGTGCTGCGGGTCAGTATATCTCCAAAAAATATTATCACATAGGAGGTTTTGTCCCGGTAACGACGATATACTGTATTGCTCCGAGTGGTGCTGCGGAGCCAGCTAAGAAAGAGACCCTGTATAATACAATAGGCCTGATACAGGTTTATGAGGAATTTTCTCTTGCGACGACTACCGACGTATTGACCTCTGTTCCTTCCTTCCATTAATTGAGGACAGGAGCCCGTTAGGCTTAGGTCAGATTTACGGCTTTATGGTATCAAGGCTCTTTGGGTATACCACCATTCTCCCATACCACTGTCAAGGGTCGCCTAACCACAAACAAAAACAAGAGTATACCTGTGCGAAAATCAATAAACGTCATTATTTAGAAATTAGTGGCAAAATTATCCGCACTGCCACACAGTTTGTATTCGCCAACACACTAACTTCCGCGGATTACCGCGTTTATTATAATATTTTGTTTTGATGTTTTTAGGTGAAAGTAACATGGTACCGGTACATAATTGTCCTCATTTACTTTCACCTAAAACATCAAAATGCCGGGCTGAGTGGCTCCGACGGTTAAGGCGCTGGCCTTCTAACCCCAACTTGGCAGGTTCGATCCTGACTCAGTCCGGTGGTATTTGAAGGTGCTCAAATACGACAGCCCCGTGTCGGTAGATTTACTGGCACGTAAAAGAACTCCTGCGGGACTAAATTCCGGCACCTCGGCGTCTCCGAAGACCTTAAAAGTAGTTAGTGGGACGTAAAACAAATAACATTATTATTATTAAAACATCAAAATAACGTTTCTTAACCATAAATAGGCCTATAACATTTTAATGATTATCTGAAATTTACCTTTGTTAGTTCACATCCCTCAACCACACCTAAGGCGTAAACAAGCTCTTCTGAGAGAGGCTAGGAAAATCTTCGCATCTCCTTCATTACCACTGCATCAGGAATTCTGCCATCCGCCACAGCAACGACTGCGTTCAAGAAGGCCAGCAAGTGTCATCGCAGGGAAACTTATTGCGGATAGATTTAAATGATAGTTGGAAGAAGGAGTGGTCATTAAAAACATTGGAAAAAAAGCTCACAGTCTTGATCCCACTGTAACTATTTTTTGATGATAAATAAAATCATGAATAAAAATATATAAATAAAATTACTCAAAAACTTAATAAAATTAATAAGCATAATTAACCGAAATGTCCGTAGTATGGGCGCCAGAGTTCACCAGAATGGATCCCTCGAATTTAGATAAGAGCATGATAAACTTTATATCCCAGGGCGTGTACATAATGCTGCGTACTGGTACATCTGCTGCAGGCCTTACCTAACCTCCTGAAAACGACTAAGTAGGTAGGAACTGCACCTAGGTTCATCAATAACACTGATTCTAAAATAGCTAACTATATTCTTAACAAATTCCGTGCATGAGCACCTCATCAACATACAACATTATACATATAATACACACATAAAATATTGCTGGAAGACTCCATATTTACAACAACAACAATAATAATGAAAATCGTGGGAAAACGAAAGCGAGAACTAAGCTACCATTTGTAGATAGTCCGATGAACAACGTACATGTATGAAGATAAAAACCCTTCACTGTCTCTATATCAATTCGACTTACCGATTCTCATAATCGGCAGTTATCACATCACACAGATACTGTACCTTGTACTACTGTGTTCACATATTTTAACACTTGTAAAGATATATACACACGTCTGTCGATCCTCAACATAAATTTATGGAAAGTCTGAGATAGCTTTCACCAACATATAATGCTAGGCCGCCACAAGTGCTACAATACTTAATGCGCAAGCACTCTCCACAATCATCCACTTTCCACAAACATAACAAGACTACGCTCCACGAACGTTTGAAGTCCAGTCCATTGCAGCCGTGTCACTCCAGTACCGTGTATCAGCACCACTTCCTTCCCGTACAGTGCGTCAGTTGTAGTTCCTTCATACAGTGTTCCTGCTTGTAGTTGTAGTAGTTCCTTCTCGTTCCTTTACAATCACTCTCACAATCACCCTTACAATGTTCCCTACAATCTCCTTGTTGCCGCCGTATGATCAACCTTTATAGACATCAACATCCCCCTCCTCTCAGATGAGACGTCTTGATTGGTGCTTGCCCACCAATTATGAGTGAACCTCTTGTCAAGACCAAGCCCTGAACTACTTCTTCCTCCCAAGACAATAACAAACTCTGGGGTATATTCCACGAATCACCAAACTTTCCCTGGTACAACAACAAGCTCATCTCATCAGGCTGGGATATATACATGACTCTCAAATTACCAGAGTTATTAAAGCAATGTTTTCCCACTCGTGCAAAACAAATTAGTCATACCTACATATGTGGATATCTTCCAGCTTACCAATGTAAATGGCAATATACAAATGAAATACCAATACTAATAATAATAATAATAATAATAATAATAATAATAATAATAATAATAATAATAATAATAATAATAAATCGAATACTGACAATAATATCTCTAACTTCTACATATAATTCTGGGGTGTGATATATGTACTATCACACCACTGAGAAGCTAAAAGGTTTCCACCTACCAAGGTACCTTTGGTGTCGGTCTCAGCTCACCAATGTGCGAATGCAGTTTAGAAGAACAGACGATTGAACATTTCGTCCAACGTTGTCCTCTTCATTCATACTCTGGATTTTCTGGTGACTTGTTCAGTCTCTCTCCAAATTTAATTAAGTGGCTGGAAAGCTCGGACTTTAAAGTGTGATTTTGTCTTGTTGTTAATAGTATATAGTTAGTAATCACCATACGACTAAAAAAAAAAAATCCGAATTTTGGTTATCCGAAACCACCTTCCCTGCCCTTTTGTTCCGGTCAACAGAGGTTCTACTGTATTGCTGCTTTGAGAGCCAAACAAAAAAGTTATTACCGCAAGGAGGAAAGACCATAATTTCCAAGAACTAGGTACTGTACTTGTTTAACTTCCTACCTACAGGCGTGATTTGCAGTCTCACGAAGCAAGGACTTCAAAAGAAGGGAGTGAAAGTGTTATACTGGTCCGGGATAATGTGGCTCAGAATAAGACATCTGCTCATCCCCTTCTTCAAGTAACATTATCCACGTGCCACATAGCAAATCCCGGATTACATCGCTACCATGTCGCCACTGATAAAAGCGTTCGGCGTTCAGGAAGTGGAGCAGAAAGAGAAGACCCAGGCTGGGGAACGTCTACTTATACGTCAAAAATCCTGGGTCGTAAAAAAGAAAACACATTATTATATATATCAAATATAACAACTGCTGATTGGCAAGTGTAAGACAGTGTAAAGAGAGTGAAGGACTCTCCAACTATATGCATTTGGCAATTTCAAGTTACATTGTACTGCTGTGTACCCTGTCATAAAACAGGGAAGAGCGAACATTTACAGCTACATGAAAATATAGGTCGTCGTGTTGGGAGCAAGAACTGAACAGCCCGGACCTTAGCCCTACTGAAGCTAAGGCACGGGTTTTTCAACCCTATATTGAATGTTACTTAACAAATGTTAACCATTAATTCAACGCTCCGGTTAAAAGACCCCATATTAAAAAACATTTGTTACGGAACAATTGTTAAAGACAAATTAACACGTTTCCGTGAGATTTCCGAACGCGTTTGGCAGTGGGCGTCTTTTGTTTCTTTATATAAAGCGCACCTAGCGCTATGTTAGAATAGTATTTTGTCACACATAATTGACATTATTACAGGTTATGGTTAGCAGAGACCGTTAAGACGTAAACATGTGCAGTAAGAGGCAACAAAAGCGTTATTATAATGAATACGAGACAAACGTTATTATAGATTTAATTTCAAAGTATGCGAATGTGCTTGAAAAATAAAAGCACGGACGATTATATCACAACATTCAATATATTATGAACCCAATGGACTAGATAAGGAGGCAAACAAGGAAAGAGCTAGAAAATTGCAACTGACCTACAGACTGACACAGAACAGGTACAATAAACGAGCAATATCCTACGAAGACAAAATTAAACACTATAACGTTGTTGTAAAACCAGAGGGGCTATACGGTTCAGAATGCCTTATCTTAAATAGAAAAGGGGAACTGAAAGAAATCGAGAAGAAGAAAAGGAAAATCCTGAGGAAAATTCTTGGACCTCAGAAAACAACGGATGGGACATGGAGGAAAAGGAGAAATAAGGATCTCTACAAGTTTTCCGAAAAGATCACGGACACAATGCGAAAACGTAGACTGACATTTACGGACATCTCTTCAGAATGAATGACAACCGCCTGACTAAAAGAATATTTAAATATATAATTGGATTGAGGAGGACAACAAAATGGGTGGAGGAGGTTAAGAAGGACGCAGAAGAAATTAAAATAACACCAGAATTGATCCTCAACAGAAAGAAGTTCAGAACTCGAGTAGATGACCACAAATTCCATGAAGAGCAGCGAAAGAACAGGCCCAAATTTGTAATATCTGAGAAGCAGAGAAAAATAAGGAGTGAACGAATGAAGAAGTTCTGGGAAGAGAAAAGAAGAAGAAGACTGGCCAGAAAGCATTAAGTTTCACGCGGTACACAGTTGGCCAAATTCGGAAGCAAGAAGAAGAAGAAACCTATATGAATGCAATTTAAAGCTCCTACAACACCAGGAAAATGTAATCACTGATATGCATATTGAATGATTTTTGGGCATTATTTTACTGTGGGGAAAATAGCGTAATGCCTTCCCACTGCTGCAATGGTAGCAGAAAGTCTTTGCACAATTATTCTACACACTCTTGTCTAGCAATCATGAACACAGTCACCTAAAATTACAAGAAAAGAATCCGAAGGATAACACCTCAGAAACTGTGCATTGAAGAAACATTAGTTTCTATATTGTGAAAGTCTAACCTAGGCGTCCGGCTCCATGGCTAAATGGTTAGCATGGTGGTCTTTGGTCAGAGGTGACCCGGGTTCGATTCCCGGCAGGGTGGGGAATTTTAACCATAATTGGTTAACTTCGCTAGCACGGGGGCTGGGTGTATGTGTCGTCTTCATCATTCCATCCTCATCCCGACGCGCAGGTCGCCTATGGAATCAATTAAAAAGACCTGCATCTGGCGAGCCGAACTTGTCCTCGGACACTCCCGGCACTAAAAGCCATAGGGCTTTCATTTCATTTCATTTTTCTAACCTAAGCAATTTTCAATTTCTTCTACTGCCTTCTTCATTATGGTTATGGCAATTAGGTGTCTTCGTAGAAATTTTTTTCTAGCAACTCTAGAAAGTAGTTCTAATGTCGAAAATATTTCTTAACAGACAAAGCAGGGATCGCCATAATACGAAAAACGTAAAATTAAACGATTTCCTCAATTGTGCCGACAGTTGAAGGGATAAAGGGCCCAGAAAGGTTTACAATTTTGAGTATTGGATATCTCTATAAAACTTTTAAAAAATTCGAAAATCACTTCTGGCCTTAATGTAGTTCCGGAAAAACAGCCTAAAATCGCTTGTTTCTTTACTCGCATTCTTTTTCATTCAATTTTTAGTCAAATTAACTTATTTACATAATTCTTTTCGTAATGTGTTCCTTGAGTCAATACTCTCAGGTTTTTTTGATTTTTGAAAAATGTAGTCACCGAATGTAGTTATAAGGGCTTATGCGAAACGATGCATGACTCACATTAGAGCTGGTAGAGGTAGAAAAAGGCGAACTGCTAATATAATCGATCGAATGACAATGATTAAGAAAAGTATTGTAAATTTTAGGAATAAATAATATATTCTCATACTTCATTATATTTTATTTACCTAAAATTCGTAGCTCATATCTCTGGGATATTCTCAACATTGAGTTGCTTGCCTGAAGGGCTAGAACTGTGGGTTGGGTTTTTTTTTTTTTTTTTTTGCTCGTTCTTCGCCTTCTTTAGTTTATACACAGTTATCACGCAGCAGCAAAGCTTCAAACTTACGTCTTCTAGATTCTGCCGTTTTGAACTTTCAACAGCTGTTAAGCGGTTTAAAATAGGGCTGATGCCATGTTAACTTGACACAAGTATTAACAATTTGTTAGTGTTAACAATTCTTGACCGGGCGAGTTGGCCGTGCGGTTAGGGGCGCGCGGCTGTGAGCTTGCATCCGGGAGATAGTGAGTTCGAATCGCACTGTCGGCAGCCCTGAAGATGGTTTTCCGTGGTTTCCCATTTTCACACCAGGCAAATGCTGGGGCTGTACCTTAATTAGGGCCACGGCCGCTTCCTTCCAACTCCTAGGCCTTTCCCATCCCATCGTCGCCGTAAGACCTACCTGTGTCGGTGCGCCGCAAAGCCCCTAGCAAAAAAAAAATTATTATTATTATTATTATTCGGTGTACAAACTGGGCTTAAACGTACAATCAAATGCCCGTTAACAGGAAAAGGGCTTTGCCATTCAAGGAATAAGGCATAACTCATGTAATCAAAGTTAAAAGTGGATGTAAAAAGTCCTGAGAGACGGTTGGTTGCTGTAAAAAAAATATTAACTGACAATAATATAATGTTGACTTGTTAGGAGTAAATTAGGCTTGAAAGTAAGTTGTTTGTTAGGTCATTAGCCCAGAGGCTGGTTGGATCCTCTAATAGCACCACCAAAGGCATAGGGAAACCGTAAAAACCAATGGCACAGCCCAAATGAGGCGTACTAGGCAAGAAGAGGAGTGAGATAGTTTGCCATTGCTTTCCTCACTGGACCAGAAGGTGCTACTGCAGTACGACTGATTCTATGAGCAACACCTTTCATAACACTCAGACACTAGTTGTGCTCCAAATGTCATTACTCAACACCACCCATACCCCAGCAGCTTCCATATTGTCACAGCCATGGATGAGACTGGGACTTCGGTGGAAGCTACACTTTGCTCTGGCCTGCGCCAGGACATGGATACAAAAATACTGCATCCATCAAGAAATGGCAATAGGCAGGAAAGTAAGTTATAAACTGAAAAATATAATCTGGTGCTTAAACATTCGTAAGTTGCTACTTCGTTTCCTTCGATGTACACAAGAACCTATTCCCCTTCAACAGAAGGACAAAAGTAGGACAGCAGCTGAAATGAAGTATAATCGACAGGCAGGAGAAGAACAAGAAAAGTCTGTCTACGAAACACAATAGCTAAGAGAACAATGTGAGCTGGGGCGTTTGGTGAAGTCTGTGGAAAAAAAAAAGAAAGGTCTTTTCGGTGGTGTGGTCATGTTCTGAGGATGGATGACAGTGGGGAAACTCGAAAGTGTAATGGAAGACTCAGCAGAAAGAAGTAAGAAGTGTACTGTATGTGGAGTATGTTGCAGGAATCAGAGAGAAATTATTCCAGGAAGTGAAGATGGCTCAAGGTAGGAGGATACCAAATGGCTGAATGCTCCGGAGGGAAGAGAATTATTATTATATATACCGGGCGAGTTGGCCGAGCGCGTAGAGGCGCGCGGCTGTGAGCTTGCATCCGGGAGATAGTAGGTTCGAATCCCACTATCGGCAGCCCTGAAAATGGTTTTCCGTGGTTTTCCATTTTCACACCAGGCAAATGCTGGGGCTGTACCTTAATTAAGGCCACGGCCGCTTCCTTCCAACTCCTAGGCCTTTCCTATCCCATCGTCGCCATAAGACCTATCTGTGTCGGTGCGACGTAAAGCCCCTAGCAAAAAAAAATATTATTATTATTATTATTATTATTATTATTAACATTTACGCTTTCACGGCACGTACTTGTGACATGAGATAGTCTTTTGGGCTTATGTCGTGTCAAGAAAACGTGGTGAAATTCTTTACGTTTCACAGAGAACTTTGCTTCGCATCCTCAGAAGAAAATCCCGACTATTCACGAGGAAGACTTCTCCAATAATAATAATAATAATAATAATAATAATAATAATAATAATAATAATAATAATAATAATAATAATAATAATAATTATTTTACGTGTCGTTAACTACTTTTCGGAGACGCAGAGGTACCGGAAATGTCTCGCAGTCTTCTTTTACGTTCTGGTAAATATATGATACTGGCACGAGGCTGGTGTAGCATCTCCAAATACCAGCGGACTAAGCCGAGACTGAACCCGGCGACTTGGGCTCAGAAAATTAACAGCGTACCGTCTGAGCCACTCAGTCCGACAGATTGTTTAAGCCGAGAGTGGAATACTAGATTCCGAATAAGTGACAGTGCACGGGACTGGATAAATAAATAAATAAATAAATAAATAAATAAATAAATAAATAAATAAATAAATAAATAAATAAATAAATAAATAAATAAATAAACTTGTAGTTTCACGTCACTACTGTATCGCTATCATAGCCACCATGAGACCTCCAATTTTACATGGAAATCGAATCACAGGGGTGTGATATTTCATTTCTTTAAAACTACGTGCAATGAGCGGGATTCGAACCGCAACTGCCGTGGTGAGAAGCCAGTGGCTATACCACTAGAGACTAACCAATGGCGCCACTAAGGTCGAAACGTGCTATAAATTGGTCTTCCCTGTTTTACAAAGGGGAAAACGAGTTTTAAAAAAATGTTTGTGAAAGGAGCCTGAAGGGTCAGGGACAAACAACATTCTCCGAAGTGTTACTGAAGTTCAGTGCCTTCCATCAGCTGGTTGCTGTCCCTTGTTCTCAGCAGCCGGACAACTATGAACTTCCGTCCCTCGGTTGGCTGCGAGCAAGGCAGGATGATCGTGTAGAGTCATGGGCAGTTATGTAACAGTCTTCTTAGCCAACATGCCACACTGTACTTTCACTCGCGGATCCCTTCACCAAGCAAGATATAAAACTTGTAAACTCCGCTCACAGGGAGCGCCGATCCCTTCCTTTAGGGTGAGCTGGCTAACAGGGGAGGTAGAGTGGGCGTGGTCCACATCCGACTTGCTCACAGTCAACTGGAAGATAAACGTCGAGCAGCTGCAGGCTACCCTAGCTCCCAGGGAATAGAGAATTTAAAGAAACCTTCATCTAACGGACGACTTTCTGAAAACGTATTCCGGCCATTTTATTTATTTATCCGCGGGGCGTGATACCACAGTGGTATAGTCACTACCTTCTCACCACGGCAGCTGCGGTTCGAATCGCGCTCAACGCACGTGGTTTAAAAAAATGAAAAATCACGTCACTGTGATACGAATTCCATGTAAACTTGGAGAGCTCATGGCTATGACAGCGATACAATAGTCACTTGAAACTACAAGCTTTTTTAAAAAAAAAATCCAAAGCCTCCGTGGCTCAGGCGGTAGCGCGCCGGCCTCTCACAGCTGGATACCGTGGTTCAAAACCCAGTCACTCCATGTCAGATTTGTGCTGGACAAAGCGGAGGCAGGACAGGTTTTTCTCTTACTCCGGTTTTCCCTGTCATCTTTCATTCCAGCAACACTCTCCATTAACATTACATCTGTCAGTCATTTATCTTTGCCTCTGAGGAGTGCGACAGGATTCGGCAGCCGGCACATTTCCTATCCTCGCCACTAGATGGGGGCTTCATTCATTCCATTCCTGACCCGGCGAATGGCTGGAAACAGGCTGTGGATTTTCATTTTTCTTATTTATCCAATCCCGTGGACTGTCAGTTATTCGAAATCTAGCATTCCCTCTCGACTAAACCATTGTATTTATTTATTTATTTATTCGGTAATCGGCCAAATAGGAACCGCGATAAGTTTCATTATGCATTCTGGCGTTTACTCAGTTTTCGACTGATCGAGTAGGTTTTCATTAGCTTGCTGCGTGGAGCACGGCGTTCATCCAACTACTTTGCATCAGTTGACCACTTCTCATCGCGGGAAGTCCCAAAAGTCGTTTGAGCGCGTCATCTGGTTGTAGACCCATTTCTTTGAGTCTTTCTTGACGTCAACGAACCAGGGAACTGTTGTTTTTGGGTTTGAGTCAAAATTATTAAGAATGCGTTTTGTCTATAGAGAGCCGTCGTAAGCGTAACCGTAGAAGCAAGCCCTGCGTTTGCACATTGTGTCCGTGATCTTCTCTATCTTGGAGTAGATTTCTTGTCTGGATTTTCTTATGTACGTACCGTTCTTGTGATTTGGGCCAGGAATGTTGTGGAGAATCTTTCTTTCCTTTTGCTCTAACTTAGCGAGTGCACATTTCTGAGAAAGGATCAGGCATTCTGATGCATAGAGAGATACTGGTTCGACGACAGTGTTATAATGGTGAATTTTGGTATATGTAGAAAAGCACCTTTTGTTATATATATGTGCGGGGTGGTTTGGAAAACGACTTCCATTTTCCTTGCTCTGGCCGCTAGGGCCTCTATATCTATACTTCTAATAACTAAAGATGGATTCTGACAGGCAGGGCTGGAAGGAGGAGCATTGCACGTGTCATTCCACGATGTTGCCACATTCCAGCATTCCTTTCTCTTACCCCTCGCTTCCGGCTCACTTGTTCCCTCGTTCATCGAGACCGCTGTGATCTGTTGTAGACTACCTGGCCAGACTGCGACTGACTTGGTCTCATGTTCTGTTCTTTAACAGAGACCGGGCTGATAAGCTCAGACAGTACAGAGCTGGCCTTCTGATCCCAACTTAGCAAGTTCGATCCTGGCTCAGTCCGGTGGTATTTGAAAGTGCTACAGGACGTAAAATCAATAACATTATTATTCTTTAACACGGGTGGTACCTATAGCCTTCAACATGCCATTTGCCCTATACTTTGTCTCTGTACTCCTTTTGGCACAATCATAGGACGTAAAACAATTTCTCTTCATTGGTGATGATTTGTCACACCACGGCCGGCAGTATTTTTCACGAGGTGGACGAGTCCTGGGCCTGCCTCTCCTTCGAGGAGTATTCATCGTATATATCGTGTGTATTGAAATACAATGATTGTACGGAAGTAGTATTTAAAATACCGTTACATACTTACTAACGGCCACAAAACAGAAATTGAATGCCACTCACACTGAACTGCTTGCGACAAGATCTAAGTGAGAGGTTTGGCTGGCCAGAAGATTTCTCTCCATGGCAACTGCAGTTGCTCCACCCTCGTTTCCATGGCAACCATACCCCCCACTCCCTTTATTCCGCCTCGGCAGGCAGCAAACGGACCTCCCTCTAAGAACTGTCCGAATTCAAATTTAGATATTAGAGGTATAGTCAGTTTGACTGGGCCCACTCACCAAGGTATTTAAACTTATACACGCGGTTTATTGTTACATATTAGGTGCTTAGTTGGGACGTGTTGTCTTTGATGTTTGACATTACTTCCGTCTTTTCAAAGGATATCTGCAAGCCTGTTTGTTCTGCCACCTCTTTTTTATTTTTTTACAATTTACTTCACGTCGCACCGATACAGATAGGTCTTATGGTGACGATGGGACAGGAAAAACTAGGAGTGGGAAGGAAGTGAACATGGTCTTAAGTAACAGCCCCAGCATTTGCCTGGTGTGAAAATGGGACCGAATGCAAACTGAACGCTGCGTAACCCTAACCGCACGGCTACTTGCTCTCGGTACCATGAATTTTAATCGCGGTCCGAGTATTGGAACAGGATTCATTCAGCAGCGTGAGGTTTACTGATGATAATGTTATTAGTCTTACGTCTGACCACCCACTTCACGGTTTCCGGTGTCGCCAAGATGCTGGAATTTTGTATCGCAGAAATTATTTTACGTACCGGTAAAATATTTACTGTACCGAGCCTCATGTATTTGAGCACCCTCAACCGTCAAATACCATGGGACTCTAGAGTTTCAAACAGAGGAGCTGTGCCGGATATGAGAGACAGCAAACCTGATCAAGAAAGCCAAATAAAGCGAGTAAGGAAATTGTCACACTGACCAAATGACACTTGAATATTTGCAGCCTACCTGGTTGGGCAGTAGTAATCTTGGTAAACAAGGATAATAAATTATTGATCGACTGATTAATTCGATTGATTTATTTAATTATTATCGTGCTGAAAGCCTGCAATCTAATATCTTTGATGTGATAATAGTTGCAGCGGATCATTTCCATGACTTAAAGCGAGGGCAGTTGGGAAGAAATCGAATCAAAGTTTAACACAGGAAATATAGTGAGCTATCAACGGTATTCTGTTCATTATATTTCATCGCTCCGTTTTTAGACAGACTTTGCTGTGCGTGAGTGAAAGCTGGGTGGACTCAGCATATACGAGGGTCGAGTCGTAAGTCATGGCAACTACTTTTTTCTCGCGAACATGAAACAACACGGAAAATCTATGATATGCATTTGGAAATATAGAGCATGCACTTATGCATAGTGCCTGAAGACAAATTCTGACTTCAGGAGATTCTCGTAGGAAAGTGACAGAACACAGGCCATTGGTAAACATTGTTTTATTATGGTATGGGCAGCAAATACACAGGACTACGTACAAAGGACAGGTCTCCACCGGTTACAGACCTTCGAAATATTCTGTGCGTTGCCAGCGGTACATCTGTGTCCATGGACACTGGATGGCCTGTGCGAGGCAAGTCAGCAGTTGATACTCTACCCCGTTTGAACGTCTCCACCCACCTCGCCATTGTTCTGCAGTGTAGGGCATGGCATGCGCACCTAATGCTTCCCGGAGCTCTGCATGGCATTGGAGTGCGTTTCTGCCGAGGAGAACTGCTATTTTAATATACGATCGTTGCTCCTGCTTGTTGACTTCCATTTTGTGACGCTCTCACTCACACACTGAACTTGGGGGCATGCTTAGACCCACACTGTTGTTTACATACCATCTAGTGGCATTATACGCAAGTACATGCCGTACGTTTCCAAATGCATATCTTAGATTTTCCGTGTTGTCTCCTGTTCGCGAGAAAAAAAAAATGGTTGCCATGACTTATGACTCGACCTACGTATTATTTATTAGTTGGAAGTAACAGAGTTTGGCTCCTTGGCTGAATGATCAGCGTAGTGGCCTAAAGTTCAGAGGGCACAGTGTTCGATTTTTAACTGCATATATTAAATTCCTATAGCTCGGGGCCGGGTGCTTTGGTTCGTCTTGATACAAATCTTCATTTAGATCACACTAAAAACCATCACAGAAACACGCAGTAGTGAATACATTTCTCCAGATAGGGCTGGCATTGTATCCAACCGCAAATCTGGGCAATATCAGGAAAAATAAGTTGTAACAGACATGAAGGTAGCGAGAATGTTTCCTGGTACAAGCAGATGGGAACAGCGGCAGGAGGGGGCTTGGAGTCGAAATCGGAATGAAGAGACAAAGGCTCAGTTAGGAATGAACGCGATGGATGAAGCTGTGAGCATGAAAGTGGCTTCGGTGGTGGGGTCATGTGAGGCGAGTGGAGAAGAATAATGGACTCTGCAAGATCAGCAGAGGGAGACAAACACGACGATGGTCAGACTCGGTTTTAAACGATTTAAAACTAAGAGGTCGCCGCATCGACAAAGATAGGTCTTATGGCAACGATGGAATAGGAAAGGCGTAGGAGTGAAAAGAAACGGCCGTGGCCGTAAGGTACAGTCCCAGAAGTTGCCTGGTGTGAAAATGGTAAAACACAGAAAACTATCTTCAGGTCTGCCGACAGTAGGGTTCGAATCCACTATCTCCCGAATACTGGATACTGGCCGCATTTAAGTGACTGCAGCTATCGAGCTCTGTGGATATAGAACAGACGAGACCATACAGCTAGTTGCAAACAGAGGACTATGGAGGCGCACAGGCTTGCAGGCGGAAGGCTGAAATATATAGACTAGCAGTCTACAAATAATATTTATTTATTTATTTATTTATTTATTTATTCATATATATGTTTCTTCTATTGCTGTTGGCTACATAGCCTGCCGTTCATTTAAAACAAAATTAACAACATTCCTAAAGTAGAATAAACATAACAGACTAAATTTGCCTGTCGCCACTTCCTTCAGAGAATCGCTGGGAAGGATTACAATATCTACAACACTCTTACAAAAAATGCAAATCAGTAACTGATAAATATTTCTTTAAAATACAAAGCATTTAATAAGATCTTACAGCATTTACGAAATAAGATATTACACTCACCGTATGAATTTCACGGTCAGTTGAGGGTCAGGAGTAAGTTAACTCACCTGTAAAAGAAGAAAAAGTTAGATTAGAAACTAGCGGACTAGCCTCTACTATTGTACTGGAAGAATATAATAAATACCTACCACTTTGATACAAGTAACTGTAGTTATGATATGACATAAGATCTCTCTTTGCCTGCAATTCTGGTTGTTCTCATGCCGACATAAATTTGACTGTTGTAGGCAAGGCAGTCTGAACTTTCCGTACCCTGTACTGATAACATTGTTTAATGTATTTCACCGCTTTCTATCAGCTTGTGCTAGAAGCAATTACGACGATGATAATTTTGGAACTTCTCCGCTAGGATTCTGTACCTACCATGAATTCATTCGTTGTACTACTAGTAGTAGTACCACATGTTTTCATTCCTTCCCTGAAGGGGGATGCGGGCCTCAGACGGTGACGCTGTCTCTCAGGCCAGGAGATTTGTTACAGTGAAGGAGATGCTCGGTGGTGAGGGGGTTGGTGGCCGTGGCCTATACTAGGAACTGTCCCGGCATTCGCCTTAGTGCAGGAGAGTGGAAAACCACGGAAAACCATTCTCAGGACAGCCACGGTGGGGACCAGCCCCTCTCCGTCTCCCGAATACAGAGGCGTAGAACCACGGTTGAGCCGTGTCCACCCGTCTTCTGCTCGGTTGGTCGGACGGAGTGCAGAGCTGTCGCACCACGCGTAGGCCGAAGCTTACTCCGCAACCATCGCTGTTGTAAAGTTGTTACCAGCAGTCTGAGTTAACGTATTGTTTCCGCCACTTCTCCTTTTGCAAGAGAAATGTGCCTGGTCGCCCGTGGGCACCACTTCTGATGGACCTTGACGAGCTGATTCCGACAATGAAGGTCGTGTGAGAGACGGCTTTGCGAGCAGGCAATTAAGCTGTAAGGTCCAGCAAAGTGGGACAGTGTAGCACGCTCTACTTTTCAATGTTTACTCCGATTCGTGGGATATTTTATCCCTTGTAAACTTTAATGTATTACGTAAGTTTAGTGTAAGCTATTTTTCCTTCCGGTGTAAATTAAATCGATAATGTAATTCTACACTTAGACTGATTACCTCGGATAGAGTAGGGGTATTTCACTCGGCATGATAAAGAATACAGCAATGTATTCGAAACGTCGGCAAACCATACGGAATGTACAGAAAACAACAACACGGTTCAACCCGGAAAAAAGAAGTAAATAATTGTACATACCATGGAAGCTTCACTTCTAAGATCTACACTTTGAAGTTTCTCTTGATAAGCGACCGTCACATTTTCAATTGGGTCGCTGTGTTCTGGCCGGACCGCAATGTTAGCATACCGTTAGGTATCGTGTAAAATGTCTCGTTTATCTCATCAGCTTCGTTACGTAGTTCTCGCCATTGTAGTTTAAAATGTGTTAGCCGACACCATGGCTAAACAATGGTTAGAGTGCTGGCCTTTGATCCAAGGGAACCCGGGTTCGATTCCGGCCAGGTCGTGGATTTTAACCTTTATTCGTTAATTCTGATACATGATACATATGAACCCATTCTCACCAACGCGCAGGACGCCTATCAGGCGTCAACTCGAAAGGCCTGCACCAGACCTCTCCGGATGCCACTTGCCATTATTACTAACCCTACGATATATGTATTTTCACGAGAGTTTAATCCTGATGTAAACATGGTATGTCCACGCCTCCGCCAAAGAAAGAGCTGTGATTCGCTGAGCCACGTCTCGTGTTCGGACGTATAGTGCTACGCATCGCGTACGACGAGAGTGCGAAGATCTGAACTTCTGAATAAACGACTAAACCTGGATTCTGTTCACTTAGTTTATTGGACACATTGAGCGGTTTTCCTCTTTTGTGCTTCACTACACGCGATGGTCCTACCTCTTGCTCCATTTCTCTCACTATGAATACTGACACTGACTGCTGCAAGATCCAACACCTTATCACCACGCAATATAGCTTGAGACTTTGTCCCACTACAGGAAGACTTCCTGTATTACACCACGCCTTGTGCCTCCATTTCTCGTTATTTAATTACTGTCCGGCTCCATGGCTAAATGGTTAGCGTGCGGACCTTTGGTCACAGGGGACCCGGGTTCGATTACCGGCAGGGTCGGGAATTTTAACCATCATTGGTTAATTTCTCCGGCTTAGGGGCTGGGTGTATGTGTTGTCTTCATCATTTCATTCTCATCATGATGCGCAGGTCGCCTACGGGAGTCAAATCGAAAGACCTGCACCTGACGAGCCTAACATATCCTTGGACACTTCCGGCACAGAAAGCCATACGCCATTACATTTTCATTTAATTACTATTTTATTTTCTAAAAAGCACACACACATATATATATATATATATATATATATATATATATATACCGGTATATATGACAACCAGAGTAGAATGGGTCGATCTGAAGTACAATTAGGATTTTGTATTCTAAGTCACGCTATAGTCCTCATATTAGTATCTGCGTCTACCGAGAAGTCGCAGCTGTTTGTAGGTACGACGCGAGTAAGAGATACTAGCCTATACTCATTACAAGCATTAGTCGTGACAGAAGGAACAGATCCATGTTCATTCTTAAACTGTTTCTTATGCAGTATATATAATTATAGTAAATGTGTAACGAAAGCAGAACTGCCCCACCACTCTGAAACTGCACAACGCCTCCTAAATTCACAAGAGTCATCGCGGACGGAATAGGTGTTTATTGTCAGGCCTTCAGACTCGAGACAGGCGCATGCACAGCAGCCATCCTTACCCCTCGCAACCCTTTCCACGCAACCGAACGACTTCTCGTCAGACGACCATAGTAACTGCGTTATCCTGCCTTTATAATAATAATAATAATAATAAACACAATTGTTGTCTGTCCTTAGTTTGTTTCGTATAATAAAATCCTGCAACTTCGTTTGCGAATAATTTAATCTGCCTGGTCCAGACTGAAACGTGCAACCTTTAACCGAGTCATAATAATAATGATGATAATAATAATAATAATAATAATAATAATAATAATAATAATAATAATAATAATAATAATAATTGATTCGGGGTTATCTGTGGAGCAGAAAGAGGTGAAAGAAGGCGCTGGTGTTGAATGGGTCTAACTACGATATCAAAAATTGAATTAAAACTTTAAAAGGTTATATTTCTTTCAAGAAAACAAACTTAATCTTTTTCACTGATTGAACATAACAACATACCAGGTACGAATAGCAATCTCGAAACAAGATTTGGAAAATCCACGATCAGTGAATTTTACAGATTTGGGGCTTCAAGCCCTTAGTTTACAAATTCTGAGATACCGGATCCAGTTCACAAAACTGTGCAAAATCTCAATGTTTAGACAAGGACAGGAATATTCCAATTTAAGGGCCTTCGTGGAAAAAGAACAGGTTAAATAAATGGCTCGAACACAAACTGAATGGAGGCGTACACTTCCGCTCCTAGATAATTAAGTATTAAAATCCTAACAGGGCTCTCGGCCCAATGATACAGGGGCTAATCCCAAGCTACAGAGGTGATTCGAATGAAAGTTAATTTAATACATTACAGGAAAGAAAACAGTTACGAAAACGCAGTCACCTCAAACCAAGATGAAAGGGAATTCGAGAGGGTAACGCACTCTCTATCCCAGATTTGCAGTTAAAGACGTTATGAAATTTTACATGAAAAGGAAGAAGTTTACATCAAACGGTTACATAGTTAGATTTGGACCTTCCCCTCGGATACGTCTGTGGAGGTAGCTACAGAAACATAAGTCCGGTAGACATTACCTTGGCTGCTGGTCTGCCTGGAGAGGAATGAGGAGCCCCGCCTCCTGTCTTAACACACACACTCAGAATGACGACGATCAATAGACAATGTAGCCCGAAAAGCCTCAGCTTATATACCCGAGGGGATTGTTCAAGAAGATTCTGGACTAATCCAGACCCTCTCAATATTGTTGGCAAATTCAAAGTTTACACCCAAAGAACCAAGCCTGTGATAGGCTGAAAAATAATTACAGAAAATTCCTATCGGCTAGCTTCAAAACTTGCTGGATGAGAAAGAAGTGTTGCAAATCTTGAAATATATAATAAAAACAAATGAAAGTTGATCTACTAAAGAAAACCCATGAACACAAAATTTCTTTCAATAACAACTTCCTTTACTTTGCACTAGAGTGCATGACCACAGTTTTTGGTAATGACATCTATGGAGAAATGTCCAAACTTCTTGAAGTAAACAAACACAAAGCAAATAAATCCAATCAGTTTAGGCAATTTCACAATCGCACAATTACTTAATACTTCAGTAGTGACATCTTCTGATTAAAGTCCCAATTTTATGTAGTAGCAGTTTCACATTTGTTGGACAGATAAGAGTTCATTAAGGCGCTTCTTTTGAATGTGCGGAGTTGAGGTGTACCTTGCGGTACAACAACAACAACAATAATAATAATAATCATAATAATAATAATAATAATAATGAAAATTAAATAATGATAAATTTCGCGTGGCTACTGTAATCTGGTGCGACCCTTATAATGAGGATAGGTCACGTTTAGGGAACTGCGCGTTTGTGCCGTGTGTTGTGTACGAGCTGAAGGAATGTTAAGCACAGCGTGAACACACAATCTTCAAGCGAAGGGAATTAACTGTCTACAGTTAGAAGGATATGAAGTCTTAAAGGTAGGAGATGAATATTGTTACTTGGGTAACAAAACAACTAACGATGGCAGAAGTAAGGAGGATATAAAATGTAGACTAGCACAATCAAGGAAGGCCTTTCTTACGAAAATAAATTTGCTTATTTCGAACACTGATTTATGACTCAGAAAGATGTATCTTGAGACTTTAATCTGGAACGTGGCATTACACTGAAGTGAAACGATAACTAGCTCAGAAAAAAAAAACCAGAGGCTTTTGAAATATGGAGTTACAAAAGAATAATGCAGGTGAGATGGGTAGAGCGAATCACGAATGAACAGATACTGAATCGAACTAGTAAGAGGAAAACGACTTGGCGAAATTTGATGAGAAGGAGAGGTAGAATGATGGGCCATATCTTAAGACATACAGGTCTTACTCAGTTGGTTTCTGAGGGAAGGTAAGAACGGTGGACCAAGGCATGAATATGACAAATAGATTAGAGTAAATAATGGCGTGTGGCCTCCGAAGAGGCCTGGTGCAAGTCTTCCGAGTTACCGCCGTATAAGCGACCTGCACCTCTATGAGACCTTACCTATGAAGAATTCTAATGATGAAGACGGCACACACACCCAGCCCGGGAGTTAATGGAATTAACCAATGACGGTTAAAATCACCGACCCGGCCGGGAATCGCACCCGGGACCCACTGGACCAAAGGTCAGCACGCTAACCCATGGAGCCGATCGAACGTAAACTCGTGTCCTCGTCCCAAGGTAGTGCAGCTCTTTTCAGGAACAGCCCCAATGGAAATTTCTGGTAGTACCACAAATCGAACTGGGGCTTCAGAGGACGGCAGCTACTATTGCTACAGAGATGGACATAGAATAGAGTAGCTGTAGGATGTAGTAGTTACGTAGAAATGAAGTGGTTAGCACAGGATAGGGTAGCATGGAGAGCTGCATTAAGCCAGTCTCTGGACTGATGCCCCAAACAACAACAACAACAACAACAGCAACAACAACAATAACAAGAGAATACAGCAAATTTTATTAGATTTCCCTTAGAGAAAATCAGTGAACATAAAAATGTCTTTCAATAAAACCTGTGATGCGATGTTACCTAACAACCGTGCAGGCTATGATGTGAAGTATTGATAGATGGCTATGACATAGGGTACAGATCCACGCACGGCCTATGCAACTCTCTTTATTCTGGTCCACGGCCTGTGCAGCTCTCAAGGTACTCTTGCTAGGTAACATCGCGTCATTCATTTTGTTACAAGACACACATTTCCGGATAAACCCCAGCTCTTAAGCCACACTTATTTCGAAATAAAGTCCTTATAACTTGGTTTTATTTCTAATTAATTACTGGTGCAACAGTAGTCAAACGAAGAAACAAACAAACAAACAAACAAACAAACAAACAAACAAACAAACAAACAAACAAACAAACAAACAAAAAGAACATTAACCATCATATTTCTTACATCTGCTGTTGTATTTCGGGGTAATAAACCAAGTAAATCAAGTCCTCGCCCCTCAGACGCACAGTGGGTAAAGTTCATGTTCTTAGAGCATTCATTTCGATGATAAAATGTAAATGCGCAATTTTATGGCCCTTAAATGATGTTTTATTTTGGCATTTACCTCAACGGAAAGGTGTTAGAAATTTAAGACATTTTTGCAGAGTTCCTGATTCCCCCTCCCATTAAATTCCACGAAAAACCGGAGGACTATTCATTTATTTCATTGCAAGCGAGGGTTTACGGTCTGAGTAACTTCTGAATAACGATTAATTCCGAGAATATCAGAAATATACAAGAAAAAATATTTACGATGCGACATACCAAGAACATCTGCAATGTAAAATACTGAGAGAGAGAGAGAGAGAAACACGCGTGTGAGTAAACATTTCCATAGTCTACTCTTTGTTGTAGTAGTTCAGCCACCGTGTACAATGCCACCAATTAACTGAAATTTATTTCTAACTAGCACATTCAATAATTCTATTTGTGTGCAATCAGAATTACATTACCCGAGAAAATATCCGAGCGGACCTGTCGACAGCATCCAGCAGTCGCTGATATCTCTGTTCCCACGATCATTCATTTTACAATGACCTGTCATCTGGAAAATATGCATCATTCACTCCTAATGGCCCTTGGTCACTCAGTCCTCGAGTAAACAAGTTGAAAGAGTCAGCTTTTAAAGCTATATTCTCAAATTAGATTGTATTTCTACATATTTATGTCTCTTTCTGCGGACAAATCTACAGTATCTATATAAATAAAATTGAAGAGTCTGTCTGTTAGTTATTTTGAACGAATTTTTTTTAATAAGTGGTTTGGGTCATTCTATAAGGATACCAAAGTGTTTTTTGTTTGTTTGTTTCTTTGTTTGTTACTCCATCTTGAGTAAAAGGCTGATCCGATTTCAAAGAAATTCCGTATTTATGTTCCTGTTTGTCCAAGTTCAAATCATCACCACCATCATCATATGCAGTTTCCAGCTGTTGGCCAGGTCTACTTGGAACATAAGCCTCTGCATATTCTGCATTAGCGTAGATGTGTGGCAATTTAGCCAGCGCGTGTACAAACACAGATAACCGATGCTTTTCTCTGATACACTCTCAACTTCGCCTGATTTTGAACAAGTCTTATATGTAGAGATGGGAATTTGCCTGTTTTATTCCAGTGTTCAGAAACGTAGGCTTTTGAGATATAAATCCGTTTTAGGGTCTTTTAGCTAGATTTTGTTGGTTTTATTACACCTATAAATGCCTACTTCAGGGGTTGTGCCTATTTGGAGTATAATTGCCTATTTGATGACTTTTGACTGTAGTTTAAAGAAGCCGATTGTATTCCAGTGCATTACATTGCAGCTGGTGTGCTCGACAGAATAATCTTCTCATTTTTCAATATCTGTTTACCCCATGAACAAAAATGGGAGTTCTCGGAAGTCACCAGGATTAGTGGTTGGGAAATTTCCATCAGGAGAAACAAGGAACAATTTGGTATCGAATCCTTCAGCCCCTCCAACCTCCTAAGACATACGCGAGAACCAATCAACGTCGAACTATGTTGCACAACCCATAACCCCTACACCTCTCTCTGGATGCGAACTGGTGTACGCGTACGCTTTATCTTCAGAACTTGTTGTGATTTATTGTGAAGAAGAAGAAGAAGAAGAAGAAGAAGAAGAAGAAGAAGAAGAAGAAGAAGAAGAAGAATGGTGTCTGCGGCAATGTCCAAAGAATAATTGTCGAAGTGCTACTGGCTGAAACAGTGGATAACGGGGGTTCCCAATTTCACTACGGATGGAAGGGTAGTCTTCCGCCACGCTTGCTGTTAGGAGGTAGGTTCATTTGTCCCTTTTTTTTCTGATTGAGAAACTGTGATCGCATTCCATTCTATCATTTATAGGCCTATTCATTTATGTATTGTGGCAAATTGTTTTGTTGCAATGCTGTATTAGTCGTGAACTTTCAATATTTTTTATTGCTAAAATGTAAATAATTTCATTACTGAACGAGGAGTTGGTCTCTTGTCACAGAGTGGGTGAAAATTAAAAATCGGTATTTTGAACTGTGATTCATTTCCTATGAAAATGGAGATTTACAACTGAAATGCATTTTTAAAAATCGTAACTTTCACCAGGGCTACAGTATGTGTAGGCTATAGTGAACCCTATTACGCTTCCGCTAAGTCTTCGCGAAACATAGGTTACAGATCCAATGTGGCGCGGCTAGGACGAGTCACAGAGGCTAGACATACAACATGGCACGGCTCAGACGATGTCACAGCGTGTTTTACAAGGCTGCCAGGACTATATTTACAAGACCAGGCCAGTGAAAAGACCAATGGTCTGGATTGGTGAGGTTCGGTTAGTAACCGTTGTGCAAAAAGGATCTCAGGAGCGTAAGCTTCCAGGTTAGGGCCGCGAAGCGGCCAACAAGCCTCTAGCATCCCATCTAGACTCTTGCTAAATTGTAACAAAAAGTAAGGTCATGGGTGCATGCCATGACATTTCAAATTACGCCTGCCTATATATAATTTACATTTATTTTGGAAAGACCTCCTGTATTTACAGGCTGGCGCTAAGAACAAGGTAAAACATATGAAATTTTCTGTGCATATCTATTAAAGAAAATTCAAAATTAGCTGTAGACGTGGTGTCTCAGGATCTTGATGGAGCCTTGGAGGACGAGGGTCACGATTTCGGGGATGAGTTTCATTGGGAGTTGAAAGCGCTTCCATCTGACGTCGAAGTGACGAGGTATGATACCGCGAGCTCCGGCCATTATCCCTATTATTTCGATTTCCTGAAGGTGGTATTTAGATTTGTAGTAAGGGATATTGGATTTGTATTTGTTAATCTTTTCTAGATTAACCTCCTCTGGCTGACCGCTATGGTGCTCGAACCTGACAGTCGGATCTAATATGAATTTTAAAATTCTCATCTCTAGTTATATGTATGTAAAGAGATCGGATCATGTTCTGTGGAACAAGAGAACGAGTCAGTGTGGGCAGCTAAACGTTGAGTCACTGCTGTCTAGTGGATCATGTATGTCCATCTACAAAAGACAAGATAAATTCCTTGTCAGCGTAACATTGGACTAGCTTCAAATGCCTCAAGGATTATGGAGTACAGAGGAGTAGGAAATAATCTATCTCAAAATACTGAACAGAAACGGCTACAATTAGCGAACACAATAGAGGGCTGTGCTCCATCAAGAGTTCATAGGTCACCTGAAAAAAAAAAAAAAAACTGATCGAAAATAACGAGAATGCTAATACTGTCGTCGGTTATTGTTTGCATTAAATTTACAGAAAGGCAAATTTGGAACGAAAGATAATTCGGTGATTTCAACGCCCTCAAAACTTCTTTATATCCAGATCGTCCGAATTCTACACTGACGCAATTTTGATATTTTCGGGGAGTTGAACGAAAATATTTTCAAAGCGTCAATGCTTTGTTGAGTAAAGTATTTATGCGTCTGACATAAATATTGTTCTATTTCCTCCTAAGAAACATCTACAGTTCTAGCCCTTCGGGCAAGTGACTCAATGTTGAAAATATCCTAGGGATATGAGCTATGAATTCTAGATAAATAAAATAAATATTCTTTTTTTTTTCTTTGCGTTTAGGCCATCTGTGGACCACGGTGCTTGTGTTCTAGCTGTGTTTTTGTCTTCGTCTGCCCCTTTTAGCATACTGGATTGTGTTCTTAGTGGCCTCTTGAGCCTTCCTGTTGGCCCAGTATTCCTTCATTTTCTCGCTGAATTCTTTCCTGCGCTCCTCTGACCAATTCCCGGCTCCTTTGTGGCTAGCTGATGTAAGGGATGTTAGGAAAGGTTTAGTTTTGACCATTAAACGGTATGCATTTCTGTCAGTAATGGCGGCTTGATTAATATTAAGCTCTGCAAGATCTTTGTCCACTTGTTTGGTCCAGGGGAATCCTTTTCTTAATCATCGTTATATGGTCGATTAGATTAGCAGTTTTTTTGCTAGTTACTTTACGTCGCACCGACACAGATAGGTCTTTTTTGCTATTGACTTTACGTCGCACCGACACAGATAGGTCTTATGGCGACGATGGGGCAGGAAAGGGCTAGGACTGGGAAGGAAGCGGCCGTGGCCTTAATTAAGGTACAGCCTGGTGTGAAAATGGGAAAACACGGAAAACCATCTTCAGGGCTGCCGACAGTGGAGTTCGAACCCACTATCTTCCGAATACTGGATACTGGCCGCACTTAAGCGACTGCAGCTATCGAGCTCGGTGATTAGCACTTTTGCCGTATCGCTACGAGCGCTAATGTAAGTCAATGCAGAGTTTCATTCGGTTTGGACATTTTAAAAAAAATCAAAAATCTCCTGAGGGTTTTGATCCATGGAGCACATTACAGAAAAAGGTAATTTGGCTAGTTCTTGAATCAAAAAGAAAACGAGTAAACAAACAAGCGATCTTAGGCAGTTCTTCCGGAACTGCATTTAGACCGGAAGTGATTATCGAAATTTGTTCTTTTTTTGTTTTGACAGAGCTATCCAAGACACAGTTTGAAACCTTTTCGGGCTCTTTAGCCCTTCAACTTTGGGCACAATTCAGGAAATTGCTTCGTTTTACGTTTTTCGTAGTACGGTATGGGGACTTTGCCTGTTAAGAAATGTTTTGAACATTTAAAAAGTCTCAAAACTGTCCCAACAATACGTTCACCGGATCTAGTGGGGCTGGTTAGATGACAATACTGAACAGAAGAGGGCAGAGCATATAAACAGAACAATGTTGCATATCGTCAAGGAAATGCAAAAGCCTCACGGGTCTTCAGGATACCTGAAGTAAGCTGAAAATGACTGGGATGCCTACATGATTTCCCATTACTATTTGCATTAGATTCAGTACTCATAGAATTCTCTGTAAGGAAAATCATCTGGAGTTTTCGAATATTAGTTTAATGTTAGGCAGACAATGTTTAAAATAGACAGTTGAATTCAACTCTTTTCAAATTATTGGTATTATGATTAAGAAAGTATTTATACCTTTCTTTAAAGACTAGCTTTAGGCTTAAAACAACCGTCAGAACACAGAAAAAAAAGGTAGATTAAACGAGAAATCGGAGAAAACGGCGGGTGCTATGAACAGAGGCACGACATCAATGTAACCTCAATCGATAAACCTTTCGAGCTTCATCTTGACCATATCGTGATGAATAATCTAGGTAAAGATATTTCAATATCACCCCATGCATTGTTTATGAAGGTAATCACGAGAGCAACTTGTGCCCGGACGTCCCCACCACAATATACTGGCCGGGGCTTTCATCTTCTCATTCGAGTAGAGACAGCCGGCTGTATGTAATACCTGGCGGCACAGCCATCTACTTTAATGAAGCCTTGTGTGTAGTCTGCCTGCGCCGTGTTTGCTCTAGGACCCCATTTCTCTTTAATGTTCTCTGTAGCCAATCATGACGTCAGAGCCCAGCTGTGAGGATCGTCGTGTTTACTTCCTCTCGACTGACGTCAGTCTGGCTTCTGGATCGATATTTTTTCTTAATCGATCGCAGAGAAACAGTATTCATAACCTATACAGAGAACACAACTTTCAACACGGAAATATTCTCTTATTTTTGCATGTACAGTACAATCTTTGGGTTCCAGTCTACAAACACGTCGGCTGTCGGCCTGAACAGAATTTATTTATTTATTTATTTGTACTTCCTACAATGATAGGCTGTCTAAATCTGACAAAAGTATACCATAACTCTTAAATATTGAATGTACGTTTAACCATGAAGAGCTTTCTGGAGATAACCCTTTTCGTATGCAGTACTATAGAGGTGATTTTTAACAATATGGGTGAAGCCTTTAATGGCCAAAACGGTAAATTGAAATGTTGCATGGCTTTTAGTGCCAGGAGTGTCCGAGGACAAGTTCGGCTCGCCAGGTGCAAGTATTTTGATTTGACTCCCGTAGGCGACCTGCGCGTCGTGGTGACAATGCAATGATGATGAAGTCGACACCTACACCCAGCCCCCATGTCAGTGGAATTAACCAATGATGGTTAAAATTCCCGATCCTGCTGGAAATCGAACCCAGGACCCCTGCGACCAAAGGTCAGCACGCTAACTCTTTATCCATGGAGCCGGACGCCAGTATAGCTTCTTGGGAATGCCCACACTTTTGAAAAACTCAATTTCCTCTTGCTCCGATGAAAAGTGTTAAACACTTATACAGGATATGTTGTATGATTCTTTGAAGTAGCTGATGATTGGTTCATAGATGGCTTGGTTTTCCGCGTTTACCTCTGCTGGCTGACTTGTGTCGACTTCACATCTACTATCTGCGTCTGACGATAAGTCGCGGCAGCTTGTAGGTACGGCACTAATAACAGATATTACACTAAGCTGCAAACATTAGTCGTGATAAACAGTGCGAGCTCTCTGAAAGAGATGCGTGTTGATTATTAAACTGTTCATTATACAGTACTCACAGTAAATATGTAACTAAAGCACAACAGTACTGCCAAGTTGGAACTTCACAGCAGCACGTTAGTTCACAAGAATCACCGCGGACGGAATCGATGTTTATTGTAAGGCCTTGAGACTTGAGGTTGGCGCATGCGTAGCAGTCCCCTCAGCACCCCTTACCACGCATGCGCGAGACTTCTCGTCAGACGTCCATAGTAATGGTGGGGTCCTGAATATATGCAAAGTTCTTTTCTCGGTCAACTGAGATTACAACCTGTGACAATAAAGTTCGGTAAATAGTCCTGCACTTCCTGCACTACCATAATAGATGAACAATTCCTTCGAAACAGTCCCCTCCCATAACTATGCACTGCTGAGATCGGCGATACATGTCCTAGATATTTTTCAAGAAGGTTTCCTTTGGGATGGTGTTCAAAACCTCGTCACGTTTCGTTGGATGTCAGGAATATCGTCAAATCTCTTTCCTTTCAAAGCGAGTTTGATGCGTGACTTTTCGGCTCTGATCTTTTTCCGACGATGGGATCCCAGAGAACGCCATTCCATGCTTTGCCATTTCGTTTCAGAGTCGTACCTGAGACACCAGGTTTCATCCTCAGTGACAATACAGTTCAAGAAATCTGGTGTCGCATCCGCAATTTCGACAAAATCCTGTGAAGCCTCTAAGCGTGCCTGCTTGTGATCGTCAGTCAAGTGATGTGGCACAAGGCGAGAACACGTTTCCCTCTTCTCTCACTTCGGGTAACGATTTGTCGTACGGATTCACGGTTAATCTGCAGTTCATCCGCTATCATGCGCACAGTTACTCGCCGATCGTTTGTGATTAATGTCCTCACCTTCTCAATGTTTTCGTCACTGACGGCGGTCGCCGGTCTTCCGCTACGGGGGTTGTCAGAAACACTTTCCCGGCCTCCTCGAAAACGTGCGAGCCACTCGTACTGTTGGGAGATCAGGAGAATGCACATGCCCGGTGAGGTACGGGGCGAAGGGGTTTTCAACAGCAGTGCCAGTGACGCAATTGTTACCATAGCAACTCCACTACTACCCAGGCGACTTTATATTAACTTCTACTGGCAGCTCTTCGCTCTTGTCAGTTGTAATCCACCAAACTGCAAAGTGTGAGTCAATGTTTTCGTGTAGCAGATAAGAGCCGATCTGTCTGGGCAGAACAGAAAGTTCGTGCTTGCCGGCCACATTCCTCATTCTTGCATTCTTCTCATCTCTACACAGTACACACACTTCAAGCACAGTGCTTGATCTTCATAAATACGTGCCAGCATCGCATGCATTTCTTTCGTGTCTTGCCAAGCTTAAAACAAAACTGCATATTGATCTTTTGGTCGTTCATGTTGCTGTTCGCCGTTCAGAACCAACGCACTAAACATGCACTGTGTCAACTGTGTCAAACAGGTCTTACACGGCACACACACGACGCTCAATTGAACATCACGGTTTGGAGCAGGGGGTCAAAACCTGCTGCTACGCAGGTGCAGCGTTGTGTGTCGCCAGTGTTGCGGAATCGACCGTTCTGACTTCATTCACCGAACTTTATTGTCACAGGTTGTACATCTATTTTCCGGTTGCTTCCGCCGTAGTTATGTAAATGTATTATTGAAGGAAACCGAAGCTCGATATTACAGAAAAGAAACTATGAAAGTTATTTGAGTGCGCTGTACTGATGAATGAATTGCCTGCCTGGTGGCCATGGTCGTTAAGGCGTCAAGTCTGTGTGGTCTGACGGTGTCCTTCCGTTAGCGACGATTCCAATTAGGGACGGATCATGAAGTCCCAATAACAACGATCTATAAACATTCATAGTTCTCATTTTCCCGCTAGCGGTGGTATTGTGACTGGTCCCTGGAAAACCCCTGCTCGAGAATGCAGTACGCCATGCATGTCAAGATCACGAGCTGACTGCCAGCTTTGCGTGCACGAGAAACAGCTGTTACGAGCTCGCAGGTGTGTACACTACACGTTCATAACTACGGCACCCCCCAGTATACATTTCATACAAGGACATTTGTGAGCAGGAGCAGCTTGTAATAAGCGTGATGGCGGAGTGCTTGACGTAAGAGGTGAGTAGGAGGGGTGGGCCTCACCCATCCCAACGAAGAAATGATTAAGCATGTCTACACGTGGAGAAAGAAGAGGTAAGGAAGTGGGCTGTCAATGTGACAGGGAAGGTGAGTCGTGTACACCGGGATGGACAAGCGATTAGAGTGTGGCAGGCCACGGGTTGTACTGGCTTCCACCACGTGAGGCCTGCTACGCAAGGATTGGAAGGAAAAACATTGTCAGCTAGGGACCTGTGAGGTCCGATGGCGGTGTCTACGGGTTGGATGGCCAGTTTCCTTACCAGGGGAGATGCCGCGACCAGCCAGCTATTTTAAAGTTAGTCGTAGGTAGTAGGACAAGGTAGTTAAGTGATTCGTGTAGTTTGTAGTTGCAGTGGCATCTTGCATGTGGTGCTGGCTTTCCGCGCATGTGTGAGATACTACCGAGTATATGTAGTAGATAGTTTTAGGAGGTTAGTAGCGGCTTATTCTCTTTATTACAAAAAAAACCGATGGTTTGTACTAAGATTGGGAAATAAAGATATGTATATAAGGACATTCATAATTAAACGTGTTCAAAACGGCGTTTGTATAAAATGGCGAAACACCATGCTTTGCAATTATTTCTTTTTCCGGATTGAACCGTGTTGTTCTTTTTCTGTACATTACATATTACCTCGGATCGAGCAGAGGTATTTCAGTCGCCTTGACAAAGAATACTGAAATGTATTCGAAACGTCGGCAAACTGTATGTAATGTGCAGAAAACAACAACATGGATCAAACCGGAAAAGGAACTAAATAATTCTACACACCGTGGAAGCTTCACTTCTAAGATGCTTTGTAATCATCGTGTACTAGAAAAATAAATGATTACTTTAAAGTACAAAAGAGAAGGCTTTTTTGTTTGTTTTAGATTAACACGCTAAACTCTCCTATGAAGCAGAATAATGCCGAATACTATGCCGCTTCTGTGATCATGTTTTTTATAAACTTAAACAAGGGAAAACAGAAAACACAAGCAAAACTACTGATTCAAAAGTACACAAATACAAAGACACACGAACAAATTACTGTGTCAATCCTTATACCACACCCTATGTAACTGTATATTTCAACCATTACTTGTACAACAAAACAGGTAACTGGTGCCTGTCATCGGCAGCCGTGCACAGCCCTGAGTCAGCAACGTGGGGAAGTACAAGCCGACTGACGGGAAGGGACTTACGCCCGCATGCATAGGTATATCATTTTCTGCTAGTTCCTTTACGTCGCACCGACAAAGATAGGTCTTATGGCGACGATGGGATAGGAAAGGGCTAGGAGTGGGGAGGAAGCGGCCGTGGCCTTAATTAAGGTACAGCCCCAGCATTTGCCCGGTGTGAAAATGGGAAACCACGGAAAACCATCTTCAAGGCTGCTGACTATCTCCCGGACGCAAGCTCACAGCTGCGCGCCCCTAACCGCCGGCCAACTCACCCGGTATAGGTACTTGTAGCACGGGGAAGCTCTGAAACCGTAATTTAGTACGAATGGACCTTCAGTCACCGTCTTTTACGCAAAAGAATCCATTCGAAACTGGTTTCTCAAGAAACCCACGCCGGCCTCGCTATAAGCAGTCAATCAAGCAAGAAAAGTGGACCTGTAGATTTTCTGATGAGCCTCCTAATATTGTGTGCTTATTTGGACCTCTGTTCGACTCTACATCCGAATGGCCATCGTAGTGGCTCTCGGTTCAGAGGATCCCGGGTTGGATTCCCGGCCGGGTCAGGAATTTTGATCTTAAATGGTTAATTCCTTTGACCCGGGGAGTGGGTATTTGTACTATCCCCAACATCTCCGCAACTCACACAACACTATACTCCACTACACCAATCAGTTTGCTATACTGCAGATGCCATCCATCCTCTTCGGAAGGTCTCCCAATCAAGGGCTACGCCAGGCTAGTAAACCAACACGAAAGTATTATTATTTACACCCCTAAAGTAAAGGTAGAAATGTGAGTAATACGAGTAACCGCATCGATTTTGGAGACTAATGATTACAATTTGAGAATTGTTTTAGTAATGTGATCATTTCGGGAATCAATTAGGTTCATTTACATAGCGTTTGTTTCTATCATGACTGCCAATAGCATTACTGAAATCCAATTCAGTCTGAATGGCAAGAGTCAGTGTACGATATGGCTGGATAGCAGAACAGCAGTGAAACGTGTGATTGGCAGACAAACAACACTGATGCCTTTTCTTCAGGGCACAGCAGGTACAGTCACATAAACAATGTATACAAGATAATAAACTTCAACATGATGCAGATGCTACCTGTTTAAGCTGACTGATACTCTGCTCCTTTTCAATACCAGTTCCCAAGCATTTTCTGCAGTAATAATAATAATAATAATAATAATAATAATAATAATAATAATAATAATAATAATAATAATAATAATAATAATAATAATAATAAACAAATCTTCCTTTTGGCCTTTTCCCCGTATATACGTGATCGGATTTTACGCAGTTAAAATCCTCGACCCAACCGGGATCGGACCCAGGCGCCTCTAAACTCAAGGCAAGTATGTTGATTGATCAGCCAAGTAGCAGGACAATAATAATAATAATAATAATAATAATAATAATAATAATAATGCTTGGTGCTGTACTGGTTAATGTGATTAACTGCAATCCCCGGAAGCCCAGGTTCGATTCCCGAAAAATGAAAAGTGGCACGAGGGCTGGAACGGGGCCACTCTGGCTTCGGAGGTAAACTGACTAAAGGGGGGCTTCGATTCCCGCCTCAACCATCCTCGAAGTGATTGTCTGTGGTTTCCCACTTCTCCTCCAAGCAAATGCCGGGATGGTACGTAACTTCCGGCAACGGCCGCTTCCTTCCCTCATCCTCGTCTATCCCTTCCAATCTTCCCATCCCCTACCAGCCCACTGTTCAGCACACCAGGTGAGGTCGCCAGGGCGAAGTACTGGTCCTCCTCCCCAGTTGTACCCCCGACCGAAAGTCTCACGCTCCAGGACACTGCCCTTGAGGCGGTAGAGGTGGCTTCCCTCGCTAAGTCCGAGGGAAAACCAACCCTGGAGGGTAAACGGATTAAGAAAGAAAGAAAGAAAGAAAGAAAGAAATACTACTACTAAACCAAACCCCGTGGCACTTAACGCCCTTGAAAGGGCTTTGGCCTGCCCAGCGACCGCTGCTCAGGCCGAAGGCCTGCAGATTACGAAGGGCGGTGTGGTCAGCACGACGCATCCTCTAGGCCGTTATTCCGAGCTTTCGAGACCGGGGCTGCCATGTCACCGTCAGATAGCTCCTCAACTTTAATCACCCAGGGTGAGTGGACATCGAACCAGCCCTCAGGTCGAGAGAAAAATCCCTGACCTGGCCGGGAAACGAACCCAGGACCTCCGGGCGAAAGGCAGGCACGCTACCCCTACACCATGGGGCCGACACTACTACTACTCCTACTACTACTCCTACTACTACTACTAATAATAATAAAAATAATAATAATAATAATTGTACCGGGTGGTACACCTCAACGCCGCACATTCGAATTTTCCGCCTTAAAGTACTCCTCTATAGGAGGAACAGTGAACTTAAAACTGGATCTACTTAAACCTTTCCTCGGAAGATGTCACTGAGTGAATTTCGACGAGTTTTTGTTTACTATTTATCAAGAAGTTTGGACATGCTCTCATAGATGTCACTGCCTAAAAACTGTGATCATGCACCCTGGTGCGAAGTGGAGGAACTTTCTTGAAGAAATTTTGTACTCATAAGTTTTTGTCTTTACTAAATTTCGTTCTTTCATTTGTGGGTTGGCAATATTACTCTTTTCTTTCCGCCAGTTTTAAAGTTAGCCAATCAATAATTTCGGTAATTAATTTTCAGCCAATCCCGTATTTCTTCTTCGATGTTGTGTGTAACTGTACTGTAGCCAATAAAAGCCTGTGGGTGTGTCTTAATTATTCATGAAAGGTCTCGAACCTTCCCCGAGGGTATAAAAACTGCTGATTTTCCTGTCTCTCGGCCACTGGTTTAACATCTAACTCTCTGTATTGAAGTGTAGCAGGAGGCGGGAGGTGCCTCGTTCATCAGGCAGCAGCTCTTCAGCAAGGTAATGGCCACTTAACATCTTTATTTCTTGCTAGCTCAGCAGTTTAACCCGCGGGGAAGGTCCGAAACCTTTACCATGTAACCTATCTCTATAAATATGTAAATTTCTTCCAGGTTATGTAAACCTTAAGTAGATTTGTAACTGTAAATCGGGGATAGAGAGTGACTTACCCTCTCGAGCTCCCCTTCATTTTGATTTGAGGTGACTACGTTTTGGTAACTGAATTTGTTTTCTTCCGTAATGTTCATATTTCTTTCTTATACGGGTCACCTCCATAGTTTGGGAATAGCCCCTGTTTCATCGGCCTAGTGCCTTTTAGGTTTTGAGAAGTTTCATGTAGGAGTGCAAATTCACGCCTCCATTCCTTTTGTGTGTCGGGCCATTTACTTAACCTGTTCCTTTTCTGCTAAGACCCAGTAGGTTGGGTGCAAGATACCCCCATTTAATTTTGTAAGTTGTGCCTTGATGGCAAGTAATTGTAAAATTTGATGTTGCCTTGAATAGGCTTGATTAACTGAGAGCCTGTTAGCTCTTTTCAAAATTAGATTACTGAGTGCCTTTCCAAGGCTTGATATTGTGAGATGGGAGCAAGTGCTCCAGGAATTAGGGGATTTATGTGCTCTGAACAAATTTGTGCCTTGGTAAAGTTGGGCTAGTAGCTCAAGGATTGCAAAACTTGGGGCATGAAGCCAAGATTGTTAAACTGTCTCTAAATTTTGGATTTTCTTGTTTTGGTTAAAGCCTTGACATTTTACCTAAAGTTTCATTGTTATAAAATTTGCTAAAGTTGAATTAAAAAAAAAAGGAACTATAACATTCAGTTTAAGTTTTAAATTTTTCTTTTCTTGGCATTTGTAGTTAGACCCATTCACCCCTGCACCTTCTTTCACCTCTGCTGTTCCACAGAAACCTCGGAACAACAACAACAACAACAACAACAACAACAACAGCAACAACAATAATAATAACAATAACAATAATAATAATAATAATAATAATAATAATAATAATAATAATAATAATAATAATAATAATAATAATAATAATAATAATAAAAGCTCATTAAGGGCCTTGGCCTCTTAACCCGAACAAATTTAACTAGTGCCTTCTAAAGTGGGAAAGATCACAATATGAAGATAAAGTTCGAATTCGAGAGGACAGACTAGGGCAAATATTCGTTTATAGGAAGGGGAGTTAGGGATTGGAATAATTTACCAAGGAAGATGTTCAATAAATTTCCAATTTCTTTGCAATCGTTTAAGAAAAGGTTAGGAAAACAACAGATAGGGAATCTGACATTTGGGCGATTGCCCTAAATGCAGGTCAGTAGTGACTGATTGACTGAACCCGTTACTGCATAGTGATGCCATGAGGCAACAAATCACTTTCCACCTATGTATGTGAGAGACAGATTGTGGACACAGGTAGTTTTCCGACCCACCTCAACTGCACAGTCAATCAAACACATATCAGTGATGCTTTTTTTTTTTTACATAATAGACGACAAAACAGCCCTACAACCAAAGGTAATCCCTCCTCCACCCCGTCAACATCCACGCGTGACAACCACCGTTTACTTTCCGTGGGCCCTTCCCGTCACATTACCACAGGCTTCAGAAGTACCTCTGGCTTATCCTCAAAGATATTACCGACCTACGATCTTGCAGGTATACTTGCGCCTTGCAAATTGCAATACGTACCCATGGCCAGTAGGCAGTAAGGATCGGTCTTTGAATGTTAAAAGCTTAGCGCAGTAATCGCAGTAATCGTATATAGGCTATATTCCATTATAGCATACTGCACTACATACTAGTGTTAAGGGCCTGGCCTGTTAAGAAGACTGCTACCTAGTCAGAAGGCCTGCAGATATTGGAGCGGTACGTGATCAGCACGACGACATCCTCAGCCGTACTGGTTGATTCAAGTCCACTGCCTCCCATATTAGGGAGCTCGTAAGTTGGTGGAATTACACTGAATTAACTCCATTCCAGCTCTCAGTCCAGAATTAAAATCCTTCGACTGGCAGGAAATCGAACCGGGGCCTCCGCGTAAGAGACAGGCAGGTTACGCGTACATCACACGGCTTGAATAATAATAATAATAATAATAATAATAATCATTAATAATAAAGAAAAATATCAGTTCATGATGTAATAATTTTGGGATTATGCTGTCTAATAAAGTATATGAAAAAATGAAATGCCGTATGGCTTTTAGTGCCGAGAGTGTCCGAGGAAAATTTCAGCTCGCCAGATGCAGGTCTTTTGATTTGATGCCCGTATGGGACCTGCGCGTTGTGATGAGGATGAAATGATGATGAAGACGACACATACACCCAGCCCCCGTGACAGCGAAATTAACCAATTATGGTTAAAAATCCCAACCCTTTCGGGAATCGAACCCGGGACCCCTGTGACCAAAGGCCAGCACACTAACCATTTAGCGATGGAGCTGGATAATAAAGTATATAAACATACTCAACGCGCGTTTCGAAAGGTACCTCGCCTTTCTTCATCAGGAGAAAACAGTAAACGGAAAGAAGTATCAATGGTTGCTAAGATAAAGCAACAAAGAACTTAAAATGGTGCCCTAAGATAGGGACGCCATTTTAGCCCCGTGGTAGGGACAACGAATGGCAGCAGTAAAGTATCACTTTCTAATGGTTTTGATAATAGGTAGCCGTGATTCACTGAGGTTGTAGCCTGTATCGCGGTTGAAATTTATCTGAAAGTTCACGTATTTCAACCGCCTCCCTGATGATACAGGGGTAAATGAAATGGCGTATGGCTTTTAATGCCGGAAGTGGCCGAGGACAAGTTCGGCTCGCCAGATGCAGGTCTTTTGATATGATGCCCGTAGGTGACCTGCGCGTCGTGATGAGGATGAAATGATGATGAAGACGGCACATATAGCCAGCCCCCGTGCCAGCGAAATTAACCAATGAAGGTTAAAATTCCCGACCCTGCCGGGAATCGAACCTGGGAGCCCTGTGACCAAAGGCCAGCGCGTTAGCCATGGAGCCGGACGATACTGGGGTTATATTGTTTTCTCCTGGTGAAGAAAGGCAAGGTACCTTTCGAAACGAGCGCTGAGTATGTTTATATAAGCCTATTTTATTACACTGCATAATCCCAAGAATGTTACATCATGAACAGTTACACGCGCCGTAAAAATCTAAATTATGATAGTATTAGCTACTGAGCACAGATATTTCGATTCAACGCCATTTAGGCTTAGGCTGCCCTACGTGTCAATTTCGACGTTCCGTTTTACTCCATCAGATGGCAGAGAAGTTGAAGCTCTATTGGACGACTTATTCTTGAGTGTTAATTAGTTTGTCATGTGAACACGGAATGTGTCACCACGGATCATTTAGACTACATACCAACATCGTAAAACACGATTAACCGAGCTCGATAGCTGCAGTCGCTTAAGTGCGGCCAGTATCCAGTAATCGGGAGATAGTGGGTTCGAGTCCCACTGTCGGCAGCCCTGAATATGGTTTTCCGTGGTTTCCCATTTTCACACCAGGCAAATGCCGGGGCTGTACCTTAATTAAGGCCACGGCCGCTTCCTTTCAATTCCTAGGCCTATCCTATCCCATCGTCGCCATAAGACCTATCTGTGTCGGTGCGACGTAAAACAAATAGAAAAAAAAAACCCACGATTAGTTTCTGCTTTTCAAAAACCCCACCGCCGAGTTTGAACGAGTGATGCTGGGATCCGGAGACGATACTCAAACCGGTGAATCGCAAAAAGAATACAATATTGAGGTAACTTTATTTTTATCTAAAGAAAATGTTAAAAAATAGAGCTTTACATTCAGCATCAAAATATTTAACCCATTCGAGAGAACTGATTATTTCCTATATTGTAATAGATTAGAATGAAAATAAATAAATAAATAAATAAATAAATAAATAAATAAATAAATAAATAAATAAATAAATAAATAAATAAATAAATCAGCGGAATCGCAGAAAGAATACAATACTAAGGTAAGTTTGTGATTATCTCACGGAAAGGGTACAAAAAGGAGCGTTGCATTCAGCATCAAAATATTTAACCCATTCGAGAGAACGGAACATTTCCCATATTGTAATAGATTAAAATGAAAATTAAATAAATAAATAAATAAATAAATAAATTGATAAGTAAATAAATAAATAAATAAATAAATCAGTCAGTCAGTCAGTCAATCACGATTGATCTGATTTAGAGTTGTAGCCCAGGTGGCAGATTTCCTATCAGTTGTTTACCTAGTCTGTTCTTAAATGATTTCAATGTATTTGGGTATTTATCAAACATATCCCTACTTCATCTTCCTATAAAGGAATCACAGAACCACGTAAAAACCTTTTCCGCTATCGTATAGACTGTCAGTAAACAAGTTAAATGACGCAGTAATAATTTACATACTCCTTTATGGTGTAAATTAGTTTGCACCCGGTATCTCATGCATAGAGGAACAAGAACTGTAATTGTCTGCGACTAAGGAACGTACAGTGAGCTAAAATATATTAGTAACCATAACACGTCCAAGCAGCAACGACAGGGTAACCGCCAAAAGCAGGTTGTAGTGCTAACCGATGTTTTAAGGAAGGAAACGGCAATAGAACATTTTAAATATGAATATTGTTACTTGGGTAGTAAGGTAACTAACGATGGCGGAAGTAAGGAGGACATAACATGCAGACTAGCACAGGCAAGGAAGGCTTTTCTTAAAATAAAAATAAAAAAATTTGCTCACTTCGAACATTGATATAGGAATTAGAAAGATGTTTCTGAAGACCTTCATCAGGAGTATGGCATTGTAACTAGCTCAGAAAAAAAGAGAATATAAGCTTGTGAAATGTGGTGTTACAGAAGAATGTTGAAGGTGAGATGGATAGATCGAATCATGAATGAAGAGATACTGAATCGAATTGGCGAGAGGAGATCGTTGTGGCTAAATTTAACGAGAAGAAGAGATAGAATGATAGGACACCGGGCGAGTTGGCCGTGCGCGTAGAAGCGCGCGGCTGTGAGCTTGCATCCGGGAGATAGTAGGTTCGAATCCCACTATCGGCAGCCCTGAAAATGGTTTTCCGTGGTTTCCCATTTTCACACCAGGCAAATGCTGGGGATGTACCTTAATTAAGGCCAAGGCCGCTTCCTTCCACCTCCTAGGCCTTTCCTATCCCATCGTCGCCATAAGACCTATCTATGTCGGAGCGACGTAAAGCCCATAGCAAAAAAAAAAAAAAAAAAGAATGATAGGACACATCTTAAGACATCCAAGACTTCTTCAGTTGGTTTCTGAAGGAAGTGTTGGAGGTAAGAACGGTAGGGGTAGACCAAGGTATGAATATAACAAGCAGATTGGAGCAGATGTAGGATGCAGTAGTTACGTAGAAATGAAAAGATTAGCACAGGGTGGCATGGAGGGCTGCATCAAACCAGTCTATGGACTGATGACTCAAACAACACATGAACGAAGAGAACAAAACAACAATCATAGCTGTCAACTGCTCCATCACAAAATATGGTCTGTCTGCCACAACACACAGGAAGACATGGCAAGCGATAGGGGAAAGAAAAAAAAAGACTATCGGAGAGACAGCCCCAACTTCTATGCACGAAATGTTCTCTCGTTACGGGGTGTTAGGCTTCATCTCAAACATCCTCAGGAAGGGTTCACTTGCGAACTTCCAATGTCTCTCGGAATCCAACGATCTCTGGAATTGTACTCCAGAGTCTACCCTGTTCATTACCTTGGAATACATTGCTGTACTCGTTAACATCCATTGGCTACGGCATAGACGCACAGTAGCCGACTCGCTGCGCCGCTACGAGTTTCCTTCCCTTTGTGTCTACTGTAGATTCTACACCTCTCAGCGTAATCACCTCAGCTTGTTCTCTTCAAATCGACGGGTTTTGCTACCCGTCACATTCCATCTGCACTGCATATGGCTCGACCTTGTGAATTTACTCTGTATTTGTTCAACTTCAACTGTAAATTTTTTCCATTGAATTCAAAATTACGTTGGACTTCGCTTTACTGCGACTCCCCGGAATCGCTATAAGGCAATTTCTATCGCCTCACGAATGATTCTAGGTATAAAATATCTCTCTTTATAAATGACAGAAGTGGCATCAAAAATGATTTGATGATCATTGTGTGTTGCATTTTATACCTATAATCATTCGTGAGGCGATAGAAATTGCTTAACACCCGAATCTTCTTCTTCTATCGCTTGTCCCACATCTGTAGTTTCGCGGGTGAGAACTGTGTATGCGGCCCTGTTTGACGTCAAGATGCCCTTTCTGACGCCAACTCTATATGGAGGGATGTAATACTACTGATTGTTTCTGTGGTGGTTGGTAGTGTAGTGTGTTGTCTGAATATGAAGAGGAAATTATTGGGACAAACATAGACACCCGGTCTCCGAACCAGAAGAATTAATCAGACGCGATTTAATCCCCGACCCGGCCGAAAACCGAACCCGGGATCCTCAGAACCGTAGGCCGGTCTCAACGCTGACCATTCAGCCAGTGAGTCGGACTGCTTTGCTACGGGGTGGGGATGAGGTGAGATGAATGTATGTGGCATGTTTTACGGCCAGATGCCCTTCCTGACGTCAACCTCATTTGAGGAGCTAATGAAGATGAATTGAATTATGATAATATTGGTTTTACGTCCCACTAACTACTATTACGGTTTCCGGAGACGCCGAGGTGCCTGAATTTTGTCCCACACGAGCCTTTCACGTGCCGGTACATTACCGACACGGAGCTGACGTATCTGAGCACCTTCAAATACCATCGAACTGAGCCAGGATCGAACCTGCCAACTTCGGCTCAGAAAGCCAGCGCCATAAATGTCTTGTTAAGATTCCTACAGGCCTGGCGGTACTTGTACGTAGGCCCTACCATGATTGTTTTGCTCAATAAAGTAACTTTTTTCAACTTTCTGAGTTCAAGAACTGTTGTCATGATAACTAAGACAACCTACCAAAAATATATGGTAACATTAAGATTATAATTGATAATTTAGTACTGAAAGGGCTACACTAATCTCTTCTTGGTGTTGGGATTTCACTTTCCGCCAGTGCATTAACACCTAAGTACTCAACAGGGATCCCACTGAGGAATTTTCACCCTATCAACGCAGAAATTAAAATTGGGAGGACTTTTCCTGTTGGTGAAACTCATAACCTGACTCTTCATCCCGTTTATCATCATATTCCTTGCCTGCAGTCCATCTCACAACACTGTCGAGGTCCTTCAGCACTCGCTCACAATCTTGTAACTTATTTATTACCCCACATCATCTGTTTGGGAAGCATCGCCCTACAGTCTGCGTCTTCCACGCGACAAAAAACAAAATATATCATGCCCATAGCTCCATTTTGTTTCTCAAATATGCGAGTGTAGTTTTAAAGAACCAGCATGTTTATGACATATCATTTCGAGTGTGCAGTATTTAGTCAAGAGGACCAGGGCCTTCTTTCTTTGTTGCCCTTCAGACGGAATTTCTCATAAAGGACATGAACATGATGCTTGTATCCGCTGGACGCATTATGGCACACAGCCAAATTCCCCGCTGGCAAGAAGCGAAATTCTCCGTCCAACCAATTCACATGGCTCGTAAAAACATGTGGTACTGTAAGTACATATATGAATAAGAGACGTACTGCTGACCCAATTGGCAAGAGGACCTAATGCAAGAAACAGTTGTTTCTCAGAATTATGTGAGCGTCACAAGCAACGAAAGATATCTACACACCGATTTATATTAGTCATACAACTATTATTTGGCAGTATAAAGAGAAAAGATACAAGGAAAGTACAGTGACTAACGTTAAAACAGAATGGACAAGCATTAATGAATCTAAGAAAACAAGAAGTTTTGACTTCCAAAATGATCAAATGTACCTCCAAGTTTCAATAATAATAATAATAATAATAATAATAATAATAATAATAATAATAATAATAATAATAATAAAAATAACAGTGATGAGGGACTCGTGCCGATATGCCTGCCAAACGCAAGAAACCATCCATCATGTTACACTTCTCAAGAAGAGAGTATAAGTAACGCCACGACTCGGTTACCAAGATTTTGTTATTAAATACAGACTGGTTGCTGAAAAACTCTCCTATTTTAAGTACAACTGAAAAAATAAAGTTAAAGTCTATAACCTTGAAAATTTAAAAATTAATAAAAATCTACTGCATTATTTCCAAAAACAAAAAAAGGGTGGTTGTTGGGGATGGTGGTGGGCACTATACACATATTTTAAATTTTAAGAAATGAAGAGGTGATGATTGTACCAATCATCCTTTCAAGTACAGCTCCGGTGGAAGGACTGTAGAAGTTGGATGTCAACACTAAAATCTACAAGACCATGCAGAAGGCGGTGGTAATTGCCACGAATGGAATTGTTCGGAAATTTATGACTTCAAATTCTGAGTAAAAATGTAGGTTTTTTTTACGATCTGCTTTACGTCTCACCGACACCGGTAGGTCTTATGGCGAGTAGTGTAAATTAAGGTTTACTGTGCATTAATTTCCTAAAATCTGTACAATTGCTTGAATATCATCATCACGAAAGTGTGCAAAATAAATAAATAAATAAATAAATAAATAAATAAATAAATAAATAAATAAATAAATAAATAAATAAATAAATAAATAAATAAATAAATAAATTATAAATAAATAAATAAATAAATAAATAAATAAATAAATAAATAAATAATATTGTTCAGTAAATCTACTGACATGGGGCTGAAGTATTTGAGCACCTTCAAATACCACCGGACTGAGCCAGGATCAAACCTGACTTCCAAGTTTCAATTCGTGATTTACACAACCACCACCACTTGCTCGCAGGGGTCTTGTATTTGTACCTCGATGTTGGGCCACTAGAACATTCAGGGTTCGGCTGGAGATCGAACTTTCCCGTCATATCATTCAAAAATCGCATGTAGAAACTAGATGAAGGGAACAATAGAGGAAGGGCCGTGGCATGTCCTCGGGCGGGCTGGGAAGTTCCCCGAGTCGGCTAGTCATCCCCTTTCAGGTATTACCGAAGGGGCTGCGACAAGGCTGAGGGTCGCTTGAGCACGTAACAATATGTTCATTCTGGATCATTATAGGCCAGAAAATGGTGGGATTTATTTGAACGCCTGTTTTTGCAATTTCACCTTCTTTCGACTACATTTTTACTGCCCATTCTCAATTCTAATCATCATTATTTCATCCATCACCTCTTAAACATCTTTTCTGTAGTAAGAGGGAAAATTAAGTGAAAAATTCAAATAAAGCTTCAAAAAATCTGGCGTTATTAAATTCTATGCAAGTTAAGTGAAATACTGAAAGTAGAACATTTTGATGTGAGTGTATTTTAACAGGAAGATCTCACTTGCTTCAGGTATGCACCCTTAACATTCATTGTTGTAGAGGAAAGTTTCTCGATGTTTTGCAACGTGCTGTCTGAAAACCGACGATTCTTTACACCTAAGAACCTGGAGATGACTATTGTGATACACTGCAAAGCCAGTCCTAGTGTGGTTAATCAAAATATGACTCCAGTCATACCAATTTCTTTCTCCAGGATGTCCATTACGAGTTCGCTGAATTCATTGTAGGTGGAAAAAACACATTTCATTCTAAATTCTGCACGTAATTTTTTAACAAACACGGAATTTATTTTTTAAATTATGTTAATCTATATATAATGTCTGAAAGAAGAAGCACCGTATGCACTGTGCAGTATGTTGAATGCCACCAGAATTTCGCATTTTTAAACATTATTAATCAATTTGGATCGCGTTTATACGTCCTTTTTGCCAGTTTTGGTCCGTTTTGATATCTTTACGGCTTTTTACAGGTCATTTTTAAGCCAATACATAGATCTTCAAAACGCCTCCGTGGCTCAGGCAGCAGTGCGCCGGCCTCTCACCGCTGAGTTCCGTGGTTCAAATCCCGGTCACTTCATGTGTGATTTGTGCTGGACAAAGCGGAGGCGGGACGGGTATTTCTCCGGGTACTCCGGTTTTCCCCTGTTATAATTCATTCCAGCAATACTCTCCAATATAATTACATCTGTCATTCATTAATCATTGCCGCAGAGGAGTGCGACAGGCACAATTCCTATCCTCGCCTCAAGATGGGGGCTTTCTTCATTCCATTCCTGACCCGGTCGAATGACTGGAAACAGACTGTGGATTTTCATTTCATTTCATATAGGTCTTCAACTTCCGAGCCCTAGTGATAACTGAGTGGAGTTCACTCGACCCTGATATTATCCATCTGTTCCAACTGTCCTGCCTCCCACACCCTCCCGGGAGTAAATCATGTCTTCACTCTACTCTCCCTTGATCGACCAATTGCAGAGATATTGAACAGTTTCCGTTTTGTCTCGCTGATCTAGCTCTGAATCATGCTCGTGCGCTTGGTGAATGCCAATAAACGACTCTCTATTGCAATGTGAGTTGATGATGGACTGCATTGTCCTTTTTATATTTACCTTGTGCCAGACTATTGTTTTGACTCGGCGTGCTTTCCAATGAACATGGTTTTAATATCTCGATGATACAAAACCCCTCTCATATGAAAGAAGTAAGTTATATGTGAAAGTTCAAACGATCACATTGTTCTAGGTACGAGTAAGTATGGCTCAGTGCAGAATAAAATATTCTCCTCGCCATTTGGGCCAGCTTCTATTCCGGACTCTCCAACAAATTTAAATCTTTGTTCTCGTATGTTCCAAAATATGATATCCTTGTGTGGAGTAAAGATCTGTTTCTATTATTATTATTATTATTATTATTATTATTATTATTATTATTATTATTATTATTATTATGTATACAACCTGTGACAATAAAGTTCGGTGAATAGTCCTGTACTATCAACATAGATGAACAATGCCCGACAGTGACCTTACTGTCCTTCGAAATAGTCCCCTCCCGTAACTATGCACTGCTGAGATCGGCGATACATGTCCTGGAAACTTTGCAAGAAGGCTTCCTTTGGAATGGTGTTCAAAAGCCTCGTCACGTTTCGTTGGATGTCAGAAATATCGTCAAATCTCTTTCCTTCAAAGCGAGTTTGATGCGCGACTATTCGGATCTGACCTTTTTCCAACAATGGGATTCCGGAGAACGCCACTCCATGCTTTGTCGTTTCGTTTCAGGGTCGTACCTGAGACATCGAGTTTCATCCTCAGTGACAATACAGTTCAAGAAATTTGGTGTCGCATCCGCCGTTTCGGCAAAATCCTGTGAAGCCTCTAAACGTGCCTGCTTCTGATCGTCAGTCAAGTGATGTGGCACAAGACGAGAACACGTTTTCCTCTTCCCTAACTTCTGGGTTATGATTTGTCGCACGGATTCACGGTTAATCTGCAGTTCATCCGCAATCATGCGCACAGTTACTCGCCGATCGTTCGTGATTAATGTCCTCACCTTCTCAATGTTTTCGTCACTGACGGCGGTCGCCGGTCTTCCGCTACGGGGGTTGTCAGAAACACTTTCCTGGCCTCCTCAAAAACGGGCAAACCACTCGTACACACAATTCAAGGACAGTGCTTGATCTTCATAAACACGTACCAGCATCGCATGCGTTTCTTTCAGTGCCTTGCCAAGCTTAAAACAAAACTGTACATTGATCTTTCGGTCGTTCATGTTCCTGTTCGCAGTTCAGAACCAACGCACTAAACACGCACTGTGTCAAACAGGTCTTACACGGCATACACACGATGCTCAACTGAACAAGGTTGGGATCAGGTGGTCAAAACCTGTTGCAGGTGCAGGTGCAGCGTTGTGTGTCGCCAGTGCTGCCGGATCGACCGTTCTGACTTCATTCACCGAACTTTATTGTCACAGGTTGTATCATGTGTTGATGATAAGCAAATTAAATCAGATCAAATCCAAGGAGATGAAGTTGGAATTCATGAGTGCATTTGGGGGCAAATATTCATTTATACGACGAGGAGTAAGGAATTGGAATAAATAATCAAGGGAAATGTTCGATAAATTTCCAAGTTCGTTGAAAATATTTAAGAAAAAGCTAAGTAAACAATGATAAATAAATGTAAATATGAGTTAACAATTTATAGGGAATCTGCCTCCTCAGCGACCGCCGTAATTGGTTGACTGGCTGATAAAATGTAAGCTTTAGAGTTTATATCCCGTTCGCTGCATGTGAGATTTTAAAATGAAAAGTACCTGTGGGTCGACTTCCACGTAAAACGGGATGTCCCGTGGCTATGATCATGATATTAACAGTTACGTAAAATTATAACCATCGGTTTTTTAACTCTTCTTTCACTCCTCCAACATACATACATACATACATGCATACATTATCATTATAGACTGCTATGCCTTTCAGCGTTCAGTCTGCAAGCCTCTGAGAATTTACTAAACGTCGCCACAATCCTCGATTTGCAACTAGTGTTGTGGCCTCCTTTAGTTCTATACCTCTTATCTTTAAATCGTTAGAAACAGAGTCTAACCATCGTCGTCTTGGTCTCCCTCTACTTCTCTTACCCTCCATAACAGAGTCCATTATTCTCCTAGGTAACCTATCCTCCTCCATTCGCCTCACATGACCCCACCACCGAAGCCGGTTTATGCGTACAGCTTCATCCATCGAGTTCATTCCTAAATTAGCCTTTATCTCCTCATTCCGAGTTCCCTCCTGCCATTGTTCCCACCTGTTTGTACCAGCAATCATTCTTGCTACTTTCATGTCTGTTACTTCTAACTTATGAATAAGATATCCTGAGTCCACCCAGCTTTCGCTCCCGTAAAGCAAAGTTGGTCTGAAAACAGACCGATGTAAAGATAGTTTCGTCTGGGAGCTGACTTCCTTCTTATAGAATACTGCTGATCGCAACTGCGAGCTCACCGCATTATCTTTACTACATCTTGATTCAATCTCACTTACTATATTACCACCCTGGGAAAACACACAACCTAAATACTTGAAATTATCGACCTGTTCTAGCTTTGTATCACCAATCTGACATTCAATTCTGTTGAATTTCTTACCTACTGACATCAATTTAGTCTTCGAGAGGCTAATTTTCATACCATACTCATTGCACCTGTTTTCAAGTTCCAAGATATTAGACTGCAGGCTTTCGGCAGAGTCTGCCATTAAGACCAGGTCGTCAGCATAGGCCAAACTGCTTACTACATTTCCACCTAACTGAATCCCTCCCTGCCATTTTATACCTTTTAGCATATGCTCCATGTAAACTGCAAACAGCAAAGGTGAAAGATTACAGCCTTGTCTAACTCCTGTAAGTACCCTGAACCAAGAACTCATTCTACCATCAATTCTCACTGAAGCCCAATTGTCAACATAAATGCCTTTGATTGATTTTAATAATCTACCTTTAATTCCATAGTCCCCCAGTATAGCGAACATCTTTTCTCGCAAACCTATTGTGTACCTAGTATAGTGGTACTACTCGCAAGTAAAGGCGACCCAGGGTGTTCCCCGCGTGATGGTACTAATCACAAGTAGTTTCATGATTCTAATGCAATCATCCCTTGGTCGCCCCTTTTAGTCGCCTCTTGCGACAGGCAGGAGATGCCGTGGCAGTATTTTTCGTCTGCGTCCCCCACCCACAGGGGGTATGAAAGTAAAAAAAAAAAAAAAAAAAAAAAACACCTTACAGTATATAGTACACACTGAACACTACATCCACCAGAGAGGGATCTGGGTAAATTATAACACATACGTTTGAAAAGTACCAAGTAAAGACTGTGCATGGCAATCCGGATCACATAATTGAGTGGATATAATGAAAACATTAGTATTCAGTTCAAATCTGAAATTCAAATTGGCTAGTCACGATAGTAAAGGGAAAATCATTCATCATGAGGGACGTATCGCCTGATAAGCGAGGGATTTCATTATTCATCTTTAACACGGGTACTAAAAGTCGCGGATTCGATACTAGCCCTTTCATGAAAACAAAAAGGTTCAGTTAGAGATGCAGGCTACATTAACCTCCTAGGGAGCTGTGGTTTAAATGAAATAACTGATGGGACTAGGGCAATGTACCCTAGGGAGACTGGCACTGTATGATGCGATCACAGATTACTGTAACTTTGTTTCAGGCATTAAGGGATAAAAGCATATATCAGTAGCGCATTACTTTCGATTATTCACCTTCTATGATAACGTGATTCAAAATTCAGCTTTCATGAATAACTGAAAGTGATGGTGATTTGTTTAAGATATTATCTTATCAATAAGTCATGAGTTTCAGTGGGGAGTTTCTAAAACTCCTAGGCCTGGTTTCTCCAACTCTGTGTTAAATTTTACTTAACAAATGTTAACTAACAACTGTTATTAATTGAACATATTTCCAATATTTGTTACGAAACAATTGTTAAATACAAATTAACACGTTCCCGTGAGATATCTGAACGTGTTTGGCAGTGAGCGTCTTTTGTTTCTTTGCATAAAGCGTTCCTAGCGTTATGTTGGAATAGTATTTTGTAACACATGGTTGACATTAATACAGGTTATGGGTAGCAGCAACCGCTAAGCGTTATTATGATGAATGCGAGGCAAATTATGTTATAGATTTTAATTTGAAAGCATGTGAATGTGCTTTAAAATGACAGAATGGGTTGTTTTATCACAACATTCAATTCATTCTTATATGAGTGCAAGCTAAGGTTCCTACATCACCGGGACTTTTTTGCAGAATTCTACACTCTCCTGTCTTACACTCATAAGCGTAGTCGTCTACATGAAAAGACTCTGAATCATAATATCTAAGAACTACATACAACTGCTGCACTGGAGACACTGATGTTTCAATCTATGGAAAACTCTAACCTATTTTCATTATCTTCTAGTACCTTTTATTATGGCTTTGGTAATTGTGTATCTTTCTTCTAACAACTCTAAAAGGTCAGTTTTTCTTTGTATGGGTCATCCTTTGCCTTCTTCAGTTTATTTAATAGTCTTCATGCAGCAGTAAAACTTCAAACTTATCTATTCTACATGTTCCCATTTGGAAATTTAAACAGCTGTTACGAGGTTTAACACGGCTGCTGGAGTGTTAATTTAACATATTAACAATTTTTGGGAGCCTCCGTGGCTCAGACGGCAGCGCGTCGGCCTCTCACCGCTGGATACCGTGGTTCAAATCCCGGTCACTCCATGTGAGATTTGTGCTGGACAAAGCGGAGGCGGGACAGGTTTTTCTCCGGGTACTCCGGTTTTCCCTGTCATCTTTCATTCCAGAAACACACTCCATTCTCATTTCATAGCATTTATCAGTCATTAATAAATCACTTTGGGAGTGGAGACCCCATCGTACTAACAGCCTATATCTGATTCATTCATTACATCCCTGACCCGCTCAATGACTGGAAAACAGGTTGTAGGATTTCATTTTCATATTAACAATTTTTAAGAGTTAACAATTCTTGACGAGACGACCATTTTGTTAAATTGTGTGTTAAGTCTCCTTAACAGCAGTGTTAACGATCGTTGAAGAAACTGAGTCCTAATGCAAAAGTAGGTTCCAGTTAGTCGAATGAAGAGCTAAAGGCATACGAGCTGAAATAAGAAGTTATTGGCGTGTTTTATTCAATCAACTGGACATCTTCACATTCCTCAAATCATATAAAATAAAAATGTGAAAAAAATCACATTAGAAATATGCAATCTTCGTAAAAGGTCATTAAGACCCCTGGAGGAGTGGAAGGCAAAGACATGCTCGACACTAGGTGCAATAGAGAGATTGCCTTTCGTCTTAACACCACTACCCGCCCCAACCCACGCTCCTTTATGCTTGGTTCTGAATTTATGGTATAGTACTGTATGAGTGAACCTCAGGGCGATGGGTCTTTTCAGAAGTGGAAGTCTCGTTTCTAAATCTTTCGACGAGGAGGTGGAATATCGAACGCATGTCCTACCGGGTGAATCGAACACGCCTTTACCACCGCGGCTTGCAGCCCCACAGAAAATAAATTATATGTATTTCATCGTAATAGTTATTCAATTTAGAGGCTGCTTAACAGAGGAACTATACACTGTTCCAGAAGAAAGAATATTAAAATGTTCTTTGATATTATAAAAGAGTAAGAGCTATGTTAATCATCGAAGTTTTTGCCTTTTTGGTATTGTGCTCCTACTGCATGTTAGCTGGCCGGTGACTTGTATCAAAATCAGGTTGTAGGCTTGATTGTAGAATGGAATTGTGGGATCATATATGCTCTTCTTCTCACGGAGGATTACGAAAACTGTAATTTGTAGAGCTGGCAAAGGAAGACACACCATTTAAATGGGATGTATGCATTATATAGCGTTCCTGTGTTGAGTGCAAGTTGCTGTATATCTCCAGGCGTGCTATCTGTGCTTCATGGGACACTGTGTTTGGACAAAACATCTAATTTCGCATGAATTATCGTTTTCATACAAGCCTTAAATGTTCGATTATACCATAAACATTCTTCGATCGCCTGAGAAAAACTTTCACATATACACAAAAGGATACTTAAAATGACGTTTAGAGAATACCGTGGGAAAATATGTTTTTAATAAAAATTCAAATTCGCATCTGAAATAATTTCATGACTTCATAATATTCTTGTTAATCGTCTTTAGCAAAGAGTCTAGTTAACATCAGGATACTAACATCACGCCCTAGAAGATGTATCATTGTTACTATGGCAGTCAGTAGCGACCGGACTGCCAGCTGGTTTGTCGTGTTCTTAAGATCCCATCGCGGCTGATTTTAGTTGTGTGTCTACAGTCACAATAACAACAACAACACTGCAACACAGTCGTTAAACCACAGGCACTTTACGCATTCAAAACCCTGATAGCTGGTTGCAAGTCACAAATAAAAAAAAACATCGAAAACCAGGAGAGGAAAATTCTGAGAAAAAGCCTATGAACAAAATAAACCAAAAGAAACTTACCAAACCATAGATATATTTAGAAAGAGACGACTGAAATTCTGCAGACACCTATACAGAATGGACAACAATAGACAAAGAAACTTCTAAACCTAGCACTATCTATAACACCACAACAATAATTAGTGGAAATAAACAATGACATACAAAAAATTGTTTGTAATCGTAGAGATAAAACACATTATTGCTTAAACACTCAAACACATGATTCCTAACATTTTTAAAATTTCTTCTTACTTTTCCACCAAAACTGATTTAGCAAAACTCTGAGATACTATGATTTTATCCATATTTTCTGAATTAAGCTCATTCCTCCCGTCTCCAAAAAAATACTTATGTACAGAATATATTCTTTCGACATCACACGAACTGAAAATCATGCAGTAAGCTAGCGTTAATGTTCACACCATCATCAGAACCTTGAAGGATGTTGCCAATTTCCCTTAGCTTCTTAAGTCAATTACTTTTTGCAAGAACGTTCCCCATTTTCTGCTCCAATTAACGGCTATATTTTCCATTAGCTGCGTCCAAACCTTTGATGGTAGCATCAAGTACCTTCAGACTTTCAAAAAGCTCAATCCCCTGTGTTTCCAATTGCTTGATGCTTTTGCAAAGACTAGGATAATTTGGTTTTATGTACACAGGGTTGCTATGTACAGCGAATGCCACCAAGGCTTGCTTTGCTTCTGCGATACACACAGCCTCACTTCAATTGAGACCATTACCTGAAACTCATAAAGTAAAGTTCAAGGTTCTTGTGAAAGGTATTGAATGCCTTACGAAGTCAGCAAACTTCAATAACAAGATACAGCCGGTTAAAAGTCAGTGTGCTCTTGACACCAGACACTCCGCGTGACTACGGTCTGCTGCAAGTTATGTTTTATAGAGTTTTATAGAGTACGCTCTCAACATCAAAATATGCACAAATGTCAAAAATATGCACATATATGCAGAAACGAACATGCTTCAATCACCTTAATTCAACGTGTAAAATGTAATTACAAAGTTCCAGTAAGATACGCGTGTGGATTTGAAATTTGCATTATTTTGCATATATTTCTCAAAGCAAACACAAGTTTGCAGAGAAATCTAAAATAAAATACGGTATACAGAAAATAAAGAAGAACGTAAAAGAAACCCAAAAAAGATCCTTAGTAGAGTATAAAGAAATAATAATAATAATAATAATAATAATAATAATAATAATAATAATAATAATAATAATAATAATAATAATAATAGTAACATTGTATGGCCAACACAGGACCACTCCAGTCAATTACACAAAGAAACTTAAGCTTTGCTATACTTTCCCTACTTCTTCATTCTCTCAGATGCCAACATCCTTTATTCAGTTGAGAACTCTCTACCTATTGCCCTTTTATTAACTTTGGTTTGTAGTCTAACACGTGGGTCGCTGAGAATCTTAATTTTGTCTTTTTCTTTGAGATCATTTAGTGTTATTTTTAGTTCCTTAATTTTAATTTATGTGATCCATTTAATCCTGGTATTACAATTCCATAATTTTTCTATTAATTCTAGTTTCAAATGTTCTACAGTAATAAGATGTCCAAAAATGGGATGCGCTTCCTTCTAATAGTGCTCAATACTAGTTCGATTTTCTTATAAACTGTGTTATTTGAAAAAAAATGAAATGGTGTGTGGCTTATAGTGCCGGGAGTGCCCAAGGACAAATTCGGCTTGCCAGATGAAGGTCCTTTCATTTGACGCCCGTAAGCGACCCGCGCGTCGTGATGAGGATGAAATGATGATGAAGACAACACATGCACCCAGCCCCAGTGTCAGCGGAATTAACCAACTATGGTTATAATTCCCGACCCTGCCGGGAATCGAACCCGGAACCCCTGCGGGCAAAGGCCAACACGCTAACCATTTAGCCATGGAGCCGGACTGTGTTATTTGGAAATATTCTCCAATGGCCCTTAAGTTGATATTATTTACACACATTCTAGTTATTCGTCTTTCTATCTGAATTATTTTATCAATTTCAGCTGTGTTAGTAGTTTTGAAAATTATTTCACTTGCATAAGTCACCTAGAAAGGGAAGGGCAGAGTCTGGGGTACGGCTCTTTATCAGGAATACCACTGCAGGCAACATAGTTTCTGTTAGGCACGTAAATGAGCGAATGATGTGGGTAGATTTGTCAGTTGCAGGAATTAGGGCTAGAGTTGTGTCCGTGTATTCACCATGTGAGGCTGCAGATGAGGATGAAGTTGACAAGTTTTATGAAGAATTGAGTGACATCGTGGTCAGGGTCAACAGCAAGGATAGAATAGTGCTAATGGGCGATTTCAATGCGAGAGTTGGGAATAGAACTGAAGGATACGAAAGGGTAATTGGTAAATGTGGGGAAGATATGGAAGCTAATGGGAATGGGAAGCGTTTGCTGGACTTCTGTGCTAGTATGGGTTTAGCTGTTACGAATACATTCTTCAAGCATAAGGCTATTCACCGCTATACATGGGAGGCTAGGGGTACCAGATCCATAACAGACTGTATCTTAACAGATTTTGAATTCAGGAAATCCCTTAGGAATGTACGAGTTTTTCGCGGATTTTTTGATGATACAGACCACTATCTGATCTGTAGCGAACTAAGTATCTCTAGGCCTAGGGTAGAGAAAGTGAAATCTGTCTGTAAACGAATAAGGGTAGAAAATCTCCAGGACGAGGAAATTAGACAGAAGTACATGGATATGATTAGTGAGAGGTTTCGAACAATAGACAGTAAGCAGGTTCAGGATATAGAAAGTGAATGGGTGGCATACAGGGATGCTGTAGTAGAAACAGCAAGGGAATGCCTAGGAACAACTGTGTGTAAAGATGGGAAAAGGCGAACATCTTGGTGGAATGATGAAGTGAGAGCAGCCCGTAAACGTAAAAAGAAGGCTTATCAGAAATGGCTCCAAACTAGGGCCGAGACAGACAGGGATTTGTACGTAGATGAAAGAAACAGAGCGAAACAAACAGTTGTTGAATCCAAAAAGAAGTCATGGGAAGATTCTGGTAATAACCTGGAAAGGCTAGGTCAAGCAGCAGGGAAACCTTTCTGGACATTAATAAAGAATCTTAGGAAGGGAGGGAAAAAGGAAATGAACAGTGTTTTGAGTAATTCAGGTGAACTCATAATATATCCCAGGGAATCGCTGGAGAGGTGGAGGGAATATTTTGAACATCTTCTCAATGTAAAAGGAAATCATCCTGGTGGTGTTGCAAACAGCCAAGCTCATGGGGAGGAGGAAAATGATGTTGGTAAAATTATGCTTGAGGAAATGGAAAGGATGGTAAATAAACTCCATTGTCATAAAGCAGCAGGGATAGATGAAATTAGACCTGAAATGGTGAAGTATAGTGGGAAGGCAGGGATGAAATGGCTTCATAGAGTAGTAAAAGCGTGGAGTGTTGGTAAGGTACCTTCAGATTGGACAAAAGCAGTAATTGCACCTATCTATAAGCAAGGGAACAAGAAGGATTGCAACAACTATCGAGGTATCTCACTGATTAGTATACCAGGCAAAGTATTCACTGGCATCTTGGAAGGGAGGGTGTGATCAGTCGTTGAGAGGAAGTTGGATGAAAACCAGTGTGGTTTCAGACCACAGAGAGGCTGTCAGGATCAGATTTTCTGTATGCGCCAGGTAATTGAAAAATGCTACAAGAGGAATAGGCAATTGTGTTTATGTTTCGTAGATCTAGAGAAAGCTTATGACAGGGTACCAAGGGAAAAGATGTTCACTGTACTGGGGGACTATGGAATTAAAGGTAGATTATTAATGTTACCGTGTTTTTGTGGTAGTTATGCGTGAAAGAAGGTGCGGGTGTGAACGGGTCTCAAGCTACGAAATTAGAGTTCATGTAAAATTAACAAGGTTATATTTTCTTTTCAAAATAAGAAAATAACAAGCATGGCAGGTACAGAGTAGCAAGTCAACAAAATGTAGTTACACAATTTACTGGATTTGGGCTTCAAAATAAGTTTTAACAGAGGGGCAGAAAACCCCATTCATGCTCAGGAGCACTTGCTCCAAATTACACAGAAAAGCCTCCTCGAGGCATACAACACTCAATTTTCAAGAAAGAGCTACTCGCTCTCAAACTTTAAGCCTCTGAAAGGCCACACCAAACTCCACCTTCAAGTTGTCCTCTCAGGACATAGACACAGGGGTAAAATACCCAACATACTGAGGTCTATTAAGTGAGAAAAGATTAATTACATGACCTCTAAAATAACAATTTGAGAGGAGGCGAACTTCCGCTCCTAATACTCTTTGTTTAAAACCTACTTGGCACTAGGCCGTTAATACAAGGGCTAATCCCATACTAAAGAGGTGACTTAAGAAAGAAACAATTTACATTACGTTAAAGAAGAATAGGTTGAGAAAAATAAGTTCACCTCAAAACAAGATGAGTGGGAGCTCGAGAGGGTTAAGCACTCTCTATCCCGATATGTAGTTTCAAGATAGAATAGAAACCAAAGGTCTTTACATTTTAAGGAAGGTTACATTATGGAAAAACTTCGGACCCGCCCCGAGAGTTAAACTGCTGAGCTAGCAAGGAAAGAAGTTATTAATCGGCCATTACCTTGTTGTTGACCGCTGCCGAAGAAAGAGGCGCTACCCGCCCCCTGCTATGTACTTTACACACTGAGAGATGGTACAGAAGTGGCACAGAGACCCAAAAATCAGCAGTTTATATACTCTCGCGGAAAGTTCGAGGCGTTTTAGGGAAGAAAACACCCGCCCACAATCACTTTATTGGGTAGGGTACAGCAACATATTCAAGTTGGGGGAAGATACATCAGATTGGTCAGAAATTAATTAAAGAAATTCGGGATTGGCTAAATACAAAACAAGGGGAAAGAGAGGGGTATACAGCCAACTTAAACAATAACAGAAAAAAATTTAACAAGAAACAAACTTTTGAAATAAAAATTTCTCCAAAAAATAGTTCTTGCACATCGCACTAGGGTGCACCATTGTAGTTTTTCAGTAGTGTCCTCTAGAAGAGAAAGTTCACACTTCTTACTACAAGCAAAACAAAAATACGTCGAAAATGACACAGTTCAAAAACTCCAAAATTTCCAGGTAGTGACATCTGAGAAAGTAGAAAATTAATACCGTAGATAAAGTTCAGACTTCCTCCAGCAGAGGAGTTTCAACTGGCGCACATTTTAAATTAGCGGCGTGGAGGTGTACCGCCCGGTACAATTAAAATCAATCAAAGGCATTTATGTTGACAATTGGGCTTCAGTGAGAATTGATGCTAGAATGAGTTCTTGGTTCAGGGTACTTACAGGGGTTTAGACAAGGCTATAATCTTTCATCTTTGCTGTTTGTAGTTTACATGGATCATCTGCTGAAAGGTATAAAATGGCAGGGAGGGATTCAGTTAGGTGGAAATGTAGTAAGCAGTCTGGCCTATACTGACGAGTTGGTCTTAATGGCAGACTGTGTCGAAAACCTGCAGTCTAATATCTTGGAACTTGAAAGTAGGTGCAATGAGTATGGTATGAAAACTAGCCTCTCGAAGACTAAATTGATGTCAGTAGGTAAGAAATTCAACAGAACTGAATGTCAGATTGGTGATACAAACCTAGAACAGGTCGATAATTTCAAGTATTTAGGTTGTGTGTTCTCCCTGGATGGTAATATAGTAAGTGAGATTGAATCAAGGTGTAGTAAAGCTAATGCAGTGAGCTCGCAGTTGCGATAAGCAGTATTCTGTAAGAAGGAAGTCAGCTCCCAGACAAAACTATCTTTACATCGGTCTGTTTTCAGACCAACTTTGCTTTACGGGAGCGAAAGCTGGGTGGACTCAGGATATCTTATGCATAAGTTAGAAGTAACAGACATGAAAGTAGCAAGAATGATTGCGGGTACAATCAGGTGGGAACAATGGCAGGAGGGTACGCGGAATGAGGAGATAAAGGCTAATTTAGGAATGAACTCGATGGGTGAAGCTGTACGCATAAACCGGCTTCCGTGGTGGGGTCATATGAGGCGAATGGAGGAGGATATGTTACCTAGGATAATAATGGACTCTGCTATGGAGGGTAAGAGAAGTAGGGGGAGACCAAGACGACGATGGTTAGACTCGGTTTCTAACGATTTAAAGATAAGAGGTATAGAACTAAATGAAGCCACAACACTAGTTGCAAATCGAGGATTGTGGCGACGTTTAGTAAATTCTCAGAGGCTTGCAGACTGAACGCTGAAAGGTATAACAGTCTACAATGATAATGTATGTATGTATGTATGTTTGTATGTATGCATAAGTCACCTCTGGCTTTAATTGTGCTGCAATCGATAAGCTTTTGTTGTATGTGGTTTTGGTGATATAATTTGCTTTTAAAATAATAATAATAATAATAATAATAATAATAATAATAATAATAATAATAATAATAATAATAATAATAATAAAAGCCAAAGATCCGACCTACCGCAGTCTGGCACAAGTGGAAACGATCCCAGACTCTACCACAGGCTCCGTGGTCGCCAACACACACTCCAGGCCTAGTGTCCCTGAAATCTCGACTCCGGAAAGGGTAATAAGTCAGATCCCTTTAATTACAGAGGTACTTTGCAAGTACCAATTGCGTAAATAAAATTCTCTAAGGTGCTATTAAATAGGCTAGAACCATAAGCAGACCCACAAATAGAGGAATATCAGGCAGGCTTCAGAAAGGGGAGATCATGCATCGAACAGATCTGGAACTTGGGAACACTTTTGAAAGTTAGACAAAAAAGACACACTGTGGTTACCTTTGTGGACTTTTACAAAGCGTACTGGAGGAATATGGCATTGACAGAAAAAACCAGAGCACTTATACAACAGACACTTACAGACACTACCTACATGATCAAGTTCATGGGAGAAATTTCGGAACCCTTCCAGATGCACAAGGTGTCTGACAAAGAGACGGGCTCTCACCAATCTTGTTCAACGTGGTGTTGGACAAAATTATCAAGTAGTGGGTGGAACAAGTTAAAGGAATACAGCTGGGAAGAACACGTGAAACAAAAACAATCATAAAATGTCTGGCATTTACAGACGGCATAGGCATACTCAGCAATAATACACAGGAGGCAAAGGAAGCACTGGAACGCTAGCATGAAATAGCTGCCAAAACAGGTCTACAGATATCTTACGAGAAGACACAATACATGGAACGACAGAACAAAAATATGCACACCATGCATACTGTGTATCGATCCGTAAAAAAGAGTCGACAAATTTTAATATTTAGGGGAATACATACAGATAGGAGGATCAAACAAGGCGTCTAACATACAACGAACGGAAAAACTCCAGAAAGCATACAAACTCACATGCTCACATTACAATAAGAAAGGCATGTCAAGACAGGCCAAACGTAGACACTACAAAACAGTCGTATTACCAGGAGCATTGTATGCGTCAGAAACGACCACAATTCGAGCATCAGGCATCAGAGAGACAGAAAAAATAGAACGTAAAATTTTCAGAATTTTTTTTTGACCAATACACAGAGATGGCATATGGATGAAACGACCTACCGAAGAGCTGTACCAGCATCTGACCAACTCACAGGCATGATCAGGAAATGCAAACTAACTTTCTATGGGCACATACAGAGAATGGACAACAAGAGACTTACAAAGAAAATCTTGATGTAGTAAACAGTTCAAGCAAGAAAACAAATTGGTATAGTGAAATAGAGGAAGACTTAAAGCAGGTGGGGATCAACAGGCAAATGATAGGAGACAGAAAGGAATTCAGAAACAAAATTAGAAATACAAAATTTATAGTAATGAGAAGAAGATAGGAATATTGTGGACAGAACAAAGGAAACAGGAGCACAGCCAAGGGATGAAGAGATTTTGGGAAGAGAAGAGGAAGAAGGGAAAGAAGTGAAAATTGTGTCATCATGAGATATTCGAGTTCAAACACTGTCCATAAGGGCAAAAATGATATGAATAATAATAATAATAATAATAATAATAATAATAATAATAATAATAACTACATCCCAGGCGAACTTCTATGGAATGCACATGAAGAAATAATTTAATTATTGTCAATATCTAGATCTCTTCGATCAGGCCATTCTTTCGTTCCTCTGGCAGGGTCCCGGTCCATTTTACGGACTCTGATTCCACTTTAAACCCCGTACAGATTTCGTTTAACTGTTCGTCTAAATTCATTCCTATTACTGACCTTATTTTCTGGGATACCCATGTGACTCAATTCTTTCCCACGTACGTGAAACTTTGTCATATTTGGTCTTATGAAGTTCCAGATCTTTTTCAGTCATTCGGTCATTCGTGATGCGGAAAATGTGCCCGGAGAACAGAAATATTTTCTTAATTGACAATGTTATTGGTACCACCTTACTCATTAGATTTCAACCGTACCTGCCTGTCAACCCATCTGTTGCCTAAACAATTTCGTAATATTCTCCGTTTTCATTTCACAAGCTGGCCGACTCGTCCCTGTCTACTCACTGTCAAAGTTCCCGAAACATCTTCAATGCGTTAGTACGACGTTAAACAACTAGCAAAAATTCAGAGACCCGACCTACCGGAGCCTGGCACAAATGCAAACAGTTCCAGACACTACCGGAGGCCCTGCGGTCACCAACACACACTCCCAGTTTAAATCCCCTGAAATCTAGACTCCTGAATGTATAATCGAAAGAAATAAAATAGTTTTTTTTGAAAGTTGCTTTACGTCGCACCGACAGAGACATGTCTTACGGCGACGATGTGAGAGGAAGGAGGTGGGAGTGGGAAGGAAGCGGCCGTGGCCTTAATTAAGGTACAGTCCCAGCATTTGCCTGGTGTGAAAATGGGAAACCACGGAAAACCATCCTCAGGGCTGCTGACAGTGGGGTTCGAACCCACTATCTCCCGAATACTAGATTCTGGCCGCAATTAAGCGACTGCAGCTATCGATCTCGGTAAAAAAATATTTCGAAAGGACTTATTTGCACATTACTCTTTGTTCCAGCAGGAGATTTTTAACGTGCCTATAAATCTACAGACACGAGGCTAGCGTGTATGAGCACCTTCAAATAACATCAAGTTGACCTGGGTTCGAACTCCCCACCATTGACTCAGGAAGCCAGCACCTGGCGTAAATGAACTCTGCTCTTTTTCTTGCAACTTTCAACAGTATACTCCGTATCACACACGAGTGTTCTAGTTCTATTCCTACATGAATTTGAACCATTAATACGTACATGATGGCGCAATGGCGAATTTGGACCATATCCTGGTACAGAACACCCTTAAATGAAGATGATGATGGCCCTTAAACCCTCCTGATCTGGCACCCTCTGACTTCTGTCTGGTTGTACTCAGCTGTTGAGAGACACCGAGTGCACCAGTGAATATTGAATTTTCACGCCCGCATTGTAATAGAAATGGTCTTTCAACCTATTATGTCATCATATGTACGTATAGTACGTGTTGAAAAGATGCTCAGTACAGAACAAAAATAGTCAACCGGACACCAGTGGGATTCGAACCCACAACCTCCCGATTTCACGTCGGTTGCGCTACCATTGAACTATGGTGGCCTGGGCCATATTTGTTCTCTTGGAAAGGATCTAAACTACAGGACCGGAACTATTACCAGCACACTGTAGAGTGCGTAGAAGTCGTCCGTTATGGACCAAGTCAATGAAATGGGGAGGTTATGGGTTCGGATCCCACTGGTGTCCGGTTGGCCATTTTTGTTCTGTACTTAACATCTCTTCAACACGTAAAATATGTACGTAACATGACCTAATAGGTTGAAAGTCTATTTCGAGTGCAGTCTTTCCAAAAGAAAAAATCACCAACTGTTTCTAAAAATACTACTCCAGTGAGATGAGATATTCCTTAAATATTCATGCAGTTTGTTCAATTATCTGTTCTCTACATCTTTGAAGCTCTCTATTCACTTCGTTAGCCCGAATAAACGTGAAACTGCTCTCTGTGATGAATTTTAAATACGATCGAAAGTGGCCTCGAGACCAGAGGCAACAGACAACAAGAGATAGCAATGGACACACAGGAAATAAACCAAATAGGAGGAACGCCTGATCAACGGTGTCGCTGAACTGTTAGTGTGTATGTAGGCACGGAAGTATGCTAATAAGAATTAATTAACTATTATGTCGCAGGGAACTCTCGCCCACTTGGAACGTTCTCTATGTAAATGAATACATTGGAATTTAAATGAGATGTCAGCAGAAATATGCGTGGTGCAGAATTAAAAACACTGGAATAAAAATGGACTCATTTATGTATTTCATCAAGCTAAATGTACGGACTTTGCTCCATTTATTCATTTCTCTGAGAAGATTGCATTAAGGCCCTTCACTTACTGAACACGAGAGTTTCTTTCATGATTAAAGTGTTCGATGCTTGAGGTAGAAATCTCGAAGTTCTTAAGAGAATTCTTAAGAAGCTTTCAAACCATTAGAAGCTTTTGTTTGGCGAATAATGAAACGAACATGAGCTTTGCAAATACAGTATATTAAAAAACTGTTCTTAATTGTAGTCCCCCAGTATTGCAGTCAGACCACAACCGAGTCCACTATAGGGCGTACCATTACCTATGTAACCTGTTGGAACTTACGGGCATCCACTTCCCAGCAACCTGGTTCTCTCCACCAATGGGCGGCACGAGATGGGGAGTGACAGAGAGAAGGGCTATCGAAACTCTCAGTTGGTCCTGTTACTTCTCTCAGGTAATAATGGTAAGTGGCTTGACAAATTAACATTCGATTTTCTTTAAATGCACAGTAAAATTTTCACAAACGTTTTAACAGGTACTTTTAGTTTAGAGTAAACACTTTTCACAGTTGAAGTACCAACAGGTATCACGACGTCCATATTTGCAAGTAAGATAAGAGATACGAGATCGATACTAGAGCAAAAAAACAGAATGAGAACGATATTTGTTGAAAAATTTGGTAGATATTTCAGTGCTAATGGAGCAATATCTGAAAAAAACGCTTAGTAAATTTAGTCATCAAACTCGGGATCTCGGCTCAGAAAGCAACACAGAAGTCAACAAAAATGGTGTCGAATTCCCCCCCCCCCTTTTTTTACTATCTGCTTTACGGCGCTCCGACAGAGATAGGTCTTATGGCGACGATGTGATAGGAAAGGCCTAGGAATAGGAAGGAAGCGGCCGTGGCCTTAATTAAGGTACAGCCCCAGCATTTGCCTAGTGTCAAAAAGGAAAACCACGGAAAACCGTATTTCCCTTTGGGAAAATCAGATTATCATAAATATGTCTGAATAAATGAAACTCTATCTGACAATGATTAATTTTGTTTGAATCTAAATAATACTTTTCAAGAGTCCGACTCATTGGCTGAATGGTCAGCGTTGAGGCCTTCGGTTCAGGGGGTCCCGGGTTCGATTCCCGGCTGGGTCGGGGACTTTAATCACCTCTGATTAATTCTTCTGGCTCAGGGACTGGGTATTTGTGTTTGTCCCAACATTTTCCTCTTCATATTCAGATAACACATTACACTACCAACCACTAAAGAAACACGCGATAGTAATTACATCCCTCCCTACAGGGTTGGCGTCAGGAAAGGCATCCGGCCGTAAAACAGGGCCAAATCCCCATGCACGACACAGTTCGCACTCGCGGCCCCACAGTTGTGAGGAAAAGCGGTAGAAAAAGAAGAAGAATCGTTTTCGAGAGAGATCTGTATGGAATTTGGTGTCGACAAGTGTAGCATTCATATTATCGAAAGAGGAAAATTGAGTCAGAGGGCAATGAAACCATCACGAATGAAATAATGGGTTCTCTAGAGTATGCTGAGATGAGGCCTCTTTGATAAGTGAGCCTTCTATCTGTCTCTCAGTGCTGGCCATCCATCAACATTTCACATGACAGCCTGCAGGGTTGCTAAGTAGCTTCGCTTCACACGATTTGTAGCGCTAATTTCCGATGAACCCCAGTCTATGTATGTATGAAAAAATAAGACAACACAGAATGGAACCATACGACGAACTTATCGAACATACTGTAGAAGCAATAATCTTCGTCCACCGACGGTCGATGGTCCGCTCTCTGGATCTTGGGTAGTCTCATCGCTCGGTTCAGTTGGACAGTTGGTATACATGATATGGCGTATGGCTTTTAGTGCCGGGAGTGTCCGAAGACATGTTCGGCTCGCCAGGTGCAGGTAGGCGACCTGCGCGTCGTGATGAGGATGAAATGATGTGATTTACTGCAGATTCTCCTGTCGACACTAATACCATCCAGCCAACGTAGCTTCAGTTTAGCACGCTCTTGGTGGCCGATTATCTTAAAGTGATAGGAGATACTGTATCGGCAACTTACGTGAATTACCTCCACAAATTTTCTCTGGAAAAGCGATTAAACGGAACTGTCACCCGAAGGCGTCGCGTTACATAGAGTCTGGAAAGATGACACCAGTAAGATAGGGGCCCACATTTCGTCCCCTTATCAGAACTGGACTTGTAGACATTCAGGAATATTATGGACAAGACTAGAAATTGGAATATACAGGGTTATTCGCCAAAGTGTCACACGGAAATAACTTCTAAACCATTAAAGATATCGGCATTCTGTTTTTATATTCGTAAATGGTACCCAGGTCTTGTAAAATAACGTGCTACGTATTCTCACGGGGTGATTAATAACCGAGATATTGATACTAACTACATATTCTTAAATGGAACGGCAGGAAAGCATAAAGCTGGCCTAAAAATTCAACTGCGTACATGTTCAAATATCTAAGTATTTTCAAAATCGAACAGTTACTTTTAGAAATATCAATAAGAACGCATTTGGGCTGCGTGCCGCATCAGACAGCGTACGGTCAGCCAAGGACGTATTGCCACGCAAGCCGTTTCCTGGCATTGATTCCAGCCACAGAACGGATACCAGGCCTGTATTGTAAACTATCGTACACATAATGTGATGTACCGTAACATACCCTGGATATGTAACGTTACTGTATGACTGGCGAACACACAACGGGGAAGGGAGATTTTTCGGATAGTATTCATTTTCTCTTCTAGAAGGAGCTTTTCCGTTGTCCTCTATTATGTTTATTTCTCAATTCATACAGTAGTATGTACTGTACACTCAAATCAGTGACAATTATAGCTTTCGTTATGTTCCTCTGAAGTCAAAGTAATTATTTTATTCGTTTTAAAAACATCACACCTCCCTGTCCTGTCACGAGTTCGACTGTCATACACACTTTGCAAACCTACCACATGTTTACGATATGCTTACATTCCTGATATCCATTCTGTGGCTGGAATCAGACCCAAGAACCTGCTTGCGCGTCAATATGTCCTTGCCCGACTTCACGCTGTCTGATGCGGCAAGCAAAACAGCGCATTCTGTTCTTACTGATATCTCAAAAACTAACTGTCCAATTCTGAAAATACTTACATATTTGAACTTTTAGACCAGCTGTATGAATTTGTGCTGCTCTATTTAAAAATATGGAGTTAGTATCAATATCTCGGTTATTAATCACCCCATGAGAATCCGTAGCACATTATTTTACATGCTCCTCGGTACGATTTACGAATATGATATTATCTGTAGCGTTGACACGACGCTCGACGGAGCAGTGTAGTTACCTTGGTTCGACGGCTTGGCCTATATAACTCGGTTCCATATAACGCATTAGAACGGACATTAGTGCAGTAGATGTTATATTTCGCGTAGCTTGACATCTTGTCTCCACATAGAGTTCTCGTAATTTCTCTCCATCATACACAGATCACCTTGACTTCTGCACGAACATCGCCATAGATTCCATTGCCACTCTGAAGGTTAGTTCCCAGGCTCTTAAACAAGTGACGTCTACTTATGAAAGAAATTATAGACAGTGTGTTCATGTCACTTCCCCAATCCTCTGAAGAGCTAAAGCTCTATTTGAAGGTCAAGAAAATCTCCTGAATATTTAAAGGTATTCTTAATATTGCGTTTCTCGCTTCATAGTTGAAAAACAATTTATTTGACCAAGCGTTCCCATATTAGGTTATTTTATATTACCTAGTGCGGCTCCATGGCTAAATGGTTAGCGTGCTGGCCTTTGGTCACAGGGGTCCCGGGTTCGATTCCCGGCAGGGTCGGGAATTTTAACCATAATTGGTTAATTTCCTCTGGCACGGGGACTGGGTTTACGTGTCGTCTTCATCATCATTTCATCACGACGCGCAGGTCGCCTACGGGAGTCAAATCAAAAGACCTGCACCTGGCGAGCCGAAGTCCTCGGACACATCCCGGCACTAAAAGCCATACGCCATTTCATTTTTCATTTTATATTACCTATTTAAGCTATCCATATCGGTACAAATATAAGCAAGTTTGAGTCAACCATGTTCGTAACATTCACTTTCATGTATAAGAGGCGTTGTTTACAAAAGGGAAATATCTTATCTCTATACCGGGCTGAGTGGCTGAGACGGTTGAGACGCTGGCCTTTTGATCTCAACTTCGCAGGTTCGATCTTGATTCAGCCCGATGGTATTTGAAGGTGCTCAAGTATGTCATCCTCATGTCGGTATATTTACTGGCATGCAAGAGAACTCCTCCGGGACTAAATTCCGGCTCCTCGGCGTCTCCGAAAACCGTGTAAGTAGTGGTGGGACGTAAGGCAAATAACACTGTTATTCATCAGCTCTTCTCCAATCAGATGGCGGACTAGAACGTGGAACTTTTGTGTAAGTTACTGTCGGAGAGAAATAAAAGAGAAAACGAAATGTGTACCCTTCTAGTGCTGTCACAGTTTCCAACCTACTTAAAATTGTAACCCTATGTCAGCAGAGCACTGTAACCGCACAAGGAAGTCCTGAGACACATACCGCCATCTCATCTGAGAAGGAAAAGTCATCGTGAAAGAATATAGGATCGTCGACAAACATCAGCTGTCAATCCATGGACACTACCGGCACTGGAATCAGGATTGCTGGTTCAAGTCCCGGTGCGTGCATAGTTTCCTTTTTCTTCCTTTTTTCTCTTCATGTTTCACTCTACGTACATTCTACGTAAGAGAACTTTGCAGTTGCAACATCTCAACGCTTATGAAGTGTGCATGATGCGAAACGTTTCGTTTTCCTGTGCGTTTACGACGAACATCACTCAGGTTCTTGTGAAACTGAAGCACACGATCATGAATAATAAAATTAATTAAGTTAATGTTAATGCAATAAAATTATTGTTTATAATGTTTAGTGTTTTATTTTTCCTCGGATATGGAAATATATAGAAATGTTGCATTTCCTAGCCAGCGTTTTCCAGTTTTGTTCCCAACTCCTGAAGAATTACAAATATTCTTACCTAGAATATCCGCTTCTGCAGAGTAACGCTTAGCGCTATTAGCGATCGGAGATCGGGTTCGATTCCCAGTACTGGTATGTGGTTAAAATGATAGGGGCCTACATGCAGTTGAACTCCGTTGGGATGTGCCTGAAAAGAGTAACACCATCCCCGGATGAGGACACGAGTTTACTTGTTCGGCTCCATGGCTAAATGTTTAGCGCGCTGGCCTTTGATCCAAGGGGGCCCGGATTCGATTCCCAGCCGGATAGGAGATTGTAACTTTCATTAGTTCATTCTTATGGCTCGAGAGTTGAGTGTTTTTGCTGTCTTCAACTTTAGAATTAATCTTCGGTAGGGCCGAATCCTCACAGATTCGCAGGTCGCCTATGGGGCGTCAACACGAAAACCTGTACCAAGACTCTCCAGAGACCACATGGCATTAAATTACCCTAGAGTAAATGAAGAAAAAATATGTACTCAGCGGGACTTCAACCAGCCATCGCTCGATTACTAGATTTCGGCGTTACCCACTGAGCCACGCGCTCGTTTGTTACTTCTTTAATGTTTAGCTGATATAAGGCACTTGGAATTTGTCAAAGCCGATTTTCTTGAAAATGTCTGGATATCTGATCGAATGGCTTTGGGACACTGATATTCGAGGGGTCACTTCTCGTTTCCTAAGTATGATAAAATCCCGTGAGCCATCTAGCGGAAGGTCACCTTGTTAAGATTGTTTCTCCATCGCTCCAGGAGCTTGTTGCAGGACTGTAACAAAGATCTGACCTGTAGAGCCTTGACTGTATCTGTATTCAAACAACGCACGGCTCGCCGCAAAAACACCACAAACCAAATTTGCATTTCAATCTCGTGATACTTACTAGAAGAGAGGATGTGGCTACGTAACCACAAGCACCGCGGAACAAATACAATTATTATTTGCCTGCATTATACGGTCTTAGAAAATAGCTCTTTCTTCGTGCTGTAAGTAACTATTACTATATCTCAGGAGGTAGAGCGCTGGCCTTCTGAGCCCAACATGGCAGGTTCGATCCTGGCTCAGTCCGGTGGTATTTGAAGGTGCTCAAATATGTCAGCCTCGCGTCGATAATTTACTAGCACGTAAAAGAACTCCTGCGAGACAAAATTCCGGCACATAGACGACTCCGAAAAGACATAAAAATGTAGTTAGAGGGACGTTAAACCATTAACAATATTATCGTTTTAACTAAATTGCGTATTTCATGTGTGCTTTAAACATTAAGATATTGGGAAAAAGGGGTAGCCTATACCCAATAAAATGATTGGGTTTAAGTCCCCAAGTAGACAACCACAACTGAAAGGAAGGAGCGAACTGTCATAGAGATTTCTTGGTTATTTACATTTGACCAATAAAAGGAAGGACTTCTATACCTTTAGAATAAGTTTCGAATAAGTTTAAATTATAATATTCTCGAAAAATGCTCTGCATGTAGCTCGTCCTTTTTAACTTAACATAACTTTTATTCTTCTTTTTCATGGCCTTTTCCCTAATTTCTTGGGTTCGGCAGGGTGTATGTACATCTGACCCAGTTTTACCGTCGATTGCCCTTCCTATTTGGAGGAATATATTCACCTTTCTGTGTTTGTGTCGTGGATGTTAGTGTAACGTGTTGTGGGTAGATATGCGTATTAAGGCGAACACAAACACCCAGTCCCCGAGCCAGAGGAATTAACGATAATCAACTAAAATCCCAGGCCTGGTGGAGAATCGAACCCAGGGACTTCTGATCCCAAGTTCGGTTCGTTGATCATTCAGACAAGGAGCCGGAAACAGAGTTCATATATATTGTGTTAAAATGTCTCCATACTTTTCCTGTAATTCGTCATTAATTTCCAGCATGAACAAATATAGAGCTATTGTTTTCCTAAAAACTGTATATCAGGTCTGAAAGGATTAATGCGTCGTTAAATCATTCCCATTTTTAAAAGCGATTGTTTATTATAAGAACCAACTCAAATGTTGTATCAGGAGGTTCACGTACTAACAGACAAATACACCCATAAACATTCCTAACGCGAGTGAAATAAGAAGGAATGGCATCAGATCCCAAGTTCGTTACACACAAGGTGACTGCAGGAAGCCATAGCGAAAGCTGAACAAAGGCGCCAGGTGTGACCGAAGCATCCCAAGGACTGCCTCACTGAATGCAGCTTGATCTCTCTACCTGAAAAGAAATTTAGTCCTCACTTCCTAAACTAAACACCTCTAAAAGCACTTCAACCTTGAAGATGAAGCACTGGTCTTGGAACGAGGCTCGGTGCAACGCAAATGCCGATAGCTTATTGCTGTTTTTTTTTTTAAAAAATCAACATCAGCACGCTCTCATTAAACAGTAAGCGTATTAGTTTGCAAAAATGTTAGCCTCTGCTCTGAGAACAGATAAAATCCCATTACCCAAAAAAGGTAAAATACGGGCGTGGTCAGTACTTGGATGGGCGACCATTCCAATACTACCACATATCTGAAACACTAAATTTGTGTCAGCCACTCACTTAACGAATAATCATACGAGTTCCATCGAACTTATATAATAACTCTCTTACACTAATAACTTATTAACTACACCACCGTTAAGCAACATTGGGCTTGGTCACTCACTAGATGGGTGAACGTCAGCATTTCTTTCCTTTTCATTACCTACCAATATATAACTTCATTAATAACTACAACCGTCCGCCTCTGTAGCGTAACGGTTAGTGTTATTAGCTGCCGTCCTCGGAGGCTCGGGTTCGATTCCCGGTACTGCCAGAAATATAAGAATGGCAGGAGGGCTGGTATGTGGTTAGAATGGTACATGCAGCTCACCTCCATTGGGGTGTGCCTGAAAAGAGCTGCACCACCTCGGGATGAGGACACGAGTTTACTTTAATAACTACAACCAACTATTAAAACAATCTTTAATTACACATTTTCCACTAATTAATAACTTTCACAAAACAGCTGGGTGAGGAACATTAAAAAGCACCGGTACCAGCAAATGTAACCAAACTCCTCCTCCCGGCGGGAGAAGGGAGCTTAAATTTGATGATGGACGGGGCGAAAGAAAACGTACCGCACGCAGTAAATCAAGCTATCGTTCACTCGTACCCACGTGTATAACAGCTTCATTCTAGAAGCCTCGGAGGAATTTCCTGTATTTCTCCAAAGTAGCAGCTGATACATAAGACGATAATGTTATTAGCTTTACGTATCACTACTTCTACGGTTTTCGGAGCCGCCGAGGTGCCGGAAATTTGCCCCGCAGGAGTTCTTTTACGTGTCAGTAAATCTACCGACACGAGGCTGAGATATATGAGCACCTTCAAATACCATCGGATCGAACCTCCCAAGATGGGGTCAGAAGGCCAGCGCCTCAACCGTCTGAGCCACTCAGCCCGGCAATACATAAGATATTAATCATCTATGTACACTAAAAGGTAGTGGTAGCGTGCCTGCCTCTTATCCGGAGGCCCCGGGTTCGATTCCCGGCCAGGTCAGGGATTTTTACCTGGACCTGAGGGCTGGTTCGAGGTCCACTCAGCCTACGTTATTAGAATTGAGGAGCTATCTGACGGTGAGATAGCGGCCCCGGTCTAGAAAGCCAAGAATAACGGCCGAGAGGATTCGTCGTGCTGACCACACGACACTTCGTAATCTGCAGGCCATGGGGCTGAGCAGCGGTCGCCTGGTAGGCCGAGGCCCTTCAAGGGCTGTAGTGCCATGAGGTTTGGTTTTTTTTAAATGTACACTAAAAGACCAAACCAAACCGCACGGCACAACAGCCCCGAAGGGGCTTAGCCTACCAACCGACTGCTGCTCAGCCCGAAGGCCTGCAGATTACGAGGTGTCATGTGGTCGGCACGACGAATCATCCCGGCCGTTATTCTTGGATTTCTAGATCGGGGCCGCTGTCTCAAAGTCAGATAGCTCCTCAATTGTAATTGTAATCACGTAGGCTGAGTGGATCTCGAACCAGCCAATAGGTCTCAGTAAAAATCCCTGACCTGGCCGGGAATCGAACCCGGGGTCTCCGGGTGAGAGACAGGTACTCTACTTCGAGATCGCGGAGCCGACAATAATAATAATAATAATAATAATAATAATAATAATAATAATAATAATAATAATAATAATAATAAAAGCCTCCCTCTGTGGATCAATAGTAATATTCTTGAATGGCAAAAAAGAAAAAGAAAAACGGCAATTGGGCACTTTATGTCTAATGAATCGGCAAGTATAAGATCTGTGGTGACACATCATCGTTATCGTTTTCACTATACAGTAGACTCTTATGCGTCCCAACATGGTGGTCGTCGGATGAAAGATCACCTAAAATCTAAGATCTACCGTACTGTTGTTTGTCTTGCACTCTACGGTTCTGAATGTTGGCCGATCACTAGAGAAGCAGAACGTTCACTAGGCGTCGCGTCGTGAAGATGCTTAGATGGAGAGCTGACATCACCAGGTTGGATCACGTATCCAATGAAAGCAAAAGGAATGAATTTGGTGTTTCATCAATCGAGGAGAAAATGCGAGAGGGCGATCTATGATGGTTTGAGCAGGATCAGGCCCCATTATCACTGGAAGTTACTGGAAAAAAGAAACCAAAGGAGCTACCCGAAGAAACGATTGGCTGGATACGCTACATTACGTCCTCAAAAGAGTAAACCTTCACCCTGACATGACCCCACACAGGAAGAAATAGAGATAGCGGACCTCATAGTGTTCCCTGCTAGCAGACGGGACAAACGCTGAACAGCAGTAGAAGATTCCTTCAGTCTGCAAGCATCTGTGAATTAAATAATCACCTCCACAATCCTCTATAAACAACGAGGTCTAAGGTTTCGTTTAATTTCGCACCTTTCAACTTTTGGTCTCCCTCTGCATCTCTTATATGCTGAGCTCATTTCTAACTGGCCTTTAGACTACCTCTTCATTGCGAGTGGGTCGTCCTGTCATAATCAATCACTGATCTGCCCGGCTTCCGGCAGAATGGTCGCCGTAGTCGCCTTCGGTCCAGAGGTTCGATTCCCGGCCGGGTCGGAGATTTTAACCTTAAATGGTTATTTCCCCTGGCTCGGAGACTGGATGTATGTACTGCCCCCAACATTCCTGCTACTCACACAACACTATCCTTCCCCACAAAAACATTTAGTTTCTATACATGGCAGATACCGCCCGCCCTCGTTACAGGGTCTGTCTTGCAAGGGCTGCATGAGGCTAGCAATAGCCACTCGAAAATAATTAATTCATTAATTCATTAACCAATGATCTGCATTTAGAGCTGTCACCCAGGTGGCAGCTTCCTGATCAGTAGTTTTACCCATTGTGAGACGTGGAAGGTGACAGCAGAGATTACAAAAAGAGTCCAAACCTTCATCAATAAATGCTTGAGGACTATAGTGGGAGTACACTGGCCAGAAGTTATCTCCAATTAAGAAGCACACCCAACAACAGAAAGCTGGGGTAGTCAAAAGAAAGGAAATGGAGATGGATCGGACACATTGAGAGGTAGATGTGGCGCTGGAATGGAACTCTTATGGAGCAAGGCGAAGAGGCACACCGAGGACGACCTGGCGGAGGACCACTGAAGCAGAGGTGACAGCCATTGGGTACTCCTTGACTAACATAAAAACGATGGCAACGAACAGGGTCAGATGAAGATCTCTATCAAGAGCCCTATGCTCCACACCGGAGTGAAAGGAATTAGTCAATTTTACCCATTCTGTTCTTAAAAGATTTCAAACTGATAAATTACTCCAACTTATAATTCCTCTTCTTATAACTAATATTTGTCCTAATTTGAATTTGAATTCCAACTGTATCTTCATTTTGCGATCCGTCCTACTTTTAAAAACTCCACATAACCTTATTCGTCTACTAATGTCTGGTGTGCATTGAAGGTAAAATGACTCAACGAGCAGGATACCGCTTTCTGTCGTCAGGAAATATAATAATTCCTTTTAATCTCTGATAAATGGTTGAATAACTTCGGTGATCATATCGAAAAATAAAGGAGTGCTGCTGAAATAAAGCAGTGTTCTTCACCTCGAATTATCTTCATCCGTTCATGAAGAAAAAACGAGGAACTTTTTGAATTTGTCTACCTTGGCAAAATTAACTCCAAAGGAAAACAGATGTTTTAGGAAAACTGTTGCACGTGAAGCACGAGAGAGGGAGAGAGAGAGAGAGAGAGAGAGCAAATAAGACTTTTATACATGTAAGTTTGCACTGCCTTTTGTAATGCAAAGTTTTAAATATACATTGCCTGACAAAAACAAGTTAAACACCCAGAAGGAGTGGTCCAATATTATCCCATTTCGGTTTACATTCATACAATTGATGTGTGAGTAAATAGTTAGGTTTACAAGGAACTGTAATGTGTAGAACGCCCACCAGAGTGCATTCGTGATGGCACCGTCCTGTTGCTGATAAGTTCTTACCAGTCAACTGCCACTGCCTTCGTGAAGTACAGGCCGTACTGTAGCAAGCGCGGGAAAGCAATCAGCTGATCGTTGGGGGGGAAGTTTAGCACGTGATTTAGTTGAGTTACATATTAATTCTTCGCTGTTTTGTTGAAATTTTTAACGTTGGCCGCATGTTTATTCAGATATATATCAGACTGATTCGTTTTCGACTGCATTATTAAGTGAAAAGTCCTCAATTAGTGAAGAAAACTTAGTGTGAGCGTGTATTCATGTGTGGCTACAGGTTAAGAATATCGCTCTGCCGTGTTTTAATTTTGTAGTTTATTTGTGTAATGCTATATCCCTACTGAAAAATGAATTGAGTTAGTGCATTCAGCGTTTTATTAGCAACCACGATGTGTATATAATTTAATCAAGGTTACTAGTGAGAGAAATCACCATGCTAAGAGTTGCTGTGTGCCTGGCTGCAAAGCAAATTATAAAGGAGGAGAGTACACTCCGGTATTTATGTTTTCTTCTGATGAAGAAAGAGTTAGGCAATAGAAGAAGTCTATACCTAGCGAGAAATTATTAGTTGATTACCACACTATTGTATCAACCATTTTGCTGAAGACTAAATCCTGAGGGAAATAAGTGTCCCGTTCAGATAGTGAGTTAAAATTTCTTATTATGTCAAAAAACATGGTAACATTAGATATATTTTTATGTAATTACACCTACGACTTATTTGAATTCGGTGTACCTTAAAATTTAAGTTCAATTTATGCACTTACCATTTTTTGGTGGAAATGTATTGTGAAAGAACACTGCTGAGATTTTTCCTATCAAATTTCATATCATAGGCAATGGAACAGGGTTATTCCATGAAAATTGAATATGAAAATAATTGTATAGGCATTATGTGCTGTTTAGAAATCAATAATAACTGAATTTCATGACAGTGACAGTAAATGTTTCGTTATTGTTGGAGGTTAGCTTACTCGCAATCTCTCTTGTAGGTACTGAATTGGTGGTACAGAAATAATTTACATTTGTAGTATATTGTATTGGTAATTAGTTTCTTCTTTTCTATCCGTGTGTATGATATGAATGTTCCAGTTGACTAGAAAATGGATAGAAGTCGCAAGAATATGTCTCAAAGTGTTAGCCTGTACTCATGGAAACGAACGGATATATGCGAGAAATAGAATGTTACGGGGAAGGATATGCATTGTATGTCAGAACTAACAAATATTTATGAATATATTTTGGTTTTATAAGGTGTTAACAGTTTAAGTAATTTCAACGAGTGTGTTATACAAGCTGAGCTGGATGCGTATCGCCTCCAAGTCCCACCCAAAGCGTGACGTCATCAGAGCTACAGTACGGCCTGTATATCACGAAGGCAGTGCAACTGCTGTGAGTCAGACAGTTAAGTAAGATGTGCAGAGAGAACTACTTACAGTACGAAGCACACGCGATACCTCGCAGACGCGTTAGACAGCGTATCTCCCTACTGGCAGCATTTGACAGAGGCCGCATTGTGGGACTGCATGAGGCTGGTTGGTCGTGTCGTGCAACTGCCAGGCATGTGGGCCATTCAGATGTCACAGTGGCGCGATGTTGGACTCAATTGGTACATGAGGGCACCCAATTACATCGTACAGGTTCGGGTAGACCAAGAAACACCACCCCGAGGGAAGACCGTCGTATAGTGCGCCAAGCATTGCGGGATCCCAAAACTTCGGCAACCGCCATCCGCGAATATGTACTGGAGACTCTACAACATTCTGTGAGTTGCCGCACAGTGTCTCGACGACTTGCATCCGCCGGATCGGGGTCTTCCCGCCTCTGCGTCGGTTGCCATTGATACCAGAACACCAACGTCTGCGTTTGGAGTGGTGCCTTCCCGGGAGGCATGGGCAGAGGATGACTGGTGTCGCACCATGTTCAGTGATGAGTCCCACTTCTCCGTAATCTCCGATGACCATCGTGTGCGGGTTTGGCGGCATGGACAAAGGACGACTGGTGTCGCACCATGTTCAGTGATGAGTCCCACTTCTCCGTAATCTCCGATGACCATCATGAACGAGTTTGGCGGCATGGACAGAGGACGACTGGTGTCGCACCATGTTCAGTGATGAGTCCCACTTCTCCGTAACCTCCGATGACCATTATGAACGAGTTTGGCGGCATGGACAAAGGACGACTGGTGTCGCACCATGTTCAGAGATGAGTCCCGCTTCTCCGTAATCTCCGATGACCATCATGAACGAGTTTGGCGGCATCGAGGGCAGAGGGCAGATCCTGCCCATATTGTGGAAAGACACACAGGCGTAGGCTAATGGTGTGGGGAGCCATAGGAAATGCGCTCAGGTCATCTCTAATAGTGCTTCGGCAGACTTTGACGGCACAACAATACGTCACAGACATTCTGCGTCCAAACGTCCTACCCCTTATGGCACAGCACCCCTGGACGGTGTTCCAACAAGATAATGCACGACCACACACAGCACGTGTGTCTTTGGACTGCCTAGAGCAGGGATGGCGAACCTTTTCCAACTAGTGTGCCGGTTTAGGTCTGGATTATTATTCTCAACTGTTTACTGTGCCACTTGTTATTTTCGTTTGTAATGGATACAACCCCCGCCCCTACTCACCACCGCCACCACCGACTTCCATCACTAATTCCAAATTGTGTTTCATAATATAATATTACATATATATATATTGTAAAATACCAAATGCATGTGATTGCATGTTTCATGGTCGTATTTTGCGAATACCGCAGAAATACTTAGTAGCTTTGTCATTTATGTTAGGTTCATAACTTGTCTTTACAACGTTCACTGTAGAAAATCTCTACTTGCAGGCGTACGATGACCCAAACAAAGTAAGTAGCGCTGTAGCAAGTTTCTTCATGGCCGAAAACGTTTGTGGGAGACTGTTCCACTGTTCAAGTATTAAGTTCTCTGGCTTCTGGAGAGAGCATTCACCATCAACAGCACACTCGATTTTCACTAATGCTTCATCAAGTTGTACGAACTTTTTCACCCATACATGCTTTCTTAAAATTCAGTCAACTCCACTTATAAACTGTCAATATCTAACCACTCAAAAAAAACCTCATTTGTGCAATATGAGGTTTCGAAATAAAGTGCGATACTTTCTCCATATCTCAATATTGGGATAATTTCTTGGCAACTATTTGTCTTACAAAATTCACAACAATAAACAGTTACTCACTAAGAAACATGCTGGCAACAACACACAAGCCAAACTTCACTAATTCACTTGATATGGGTAAGCGAACGGCTCGTCGGCTGCATCTGACATTTATTTCACTTGACTTCCGGACCTGTGGGTGTTGTAGTGTTGCCATAATGCACGTTCGAATGGAACTAGAATTTAGATATTCGGTATTTATTTCTTAAACCTGAAACACTATGACTATACGATGGACGAGATATGTATAGTCTAGAGTACAAAACGTACACAAAAATGTTAAGGTGGTCATGTGGTGTGCCACCGAAATTGTGGCATAGGTTCGCCATCCCTGGCCTAGAGCATGTTGAGGTCCTCCCGTGGCCAGCAAGATCCCCGGATCTGGCCATCATGAACACGTGTGGGATGACATTAGAAGGAGAGTCCACCCCAGTACCAACCAGCGGGATCTGGCGGGACGGCAGCAACAATTGTGGACGAACTTGCTTCAGGAGAGGTTCCAAAGGCTGTCTGACAGCATTTCGAACCGTATAAGGGCATGCGTGCCGGCCAGGGGGAGGGGAGAAGCGGGGTGAGATAACCGGCTGATCTGGCGCCAACATTCCATCTGTAACTGCCAACGGTCTTGTCTCTTTCATCCCATACTGTAATTAGTTCAATAAAGCTACGTGGTCTTTTAGCATATGTAGTTTCATTCAGTTTCAGCCACTCTTTCTCGGTACTTAACTTTTTTGTCAGGCAGTGTATAATAAATTAGCCTGTTATCAACTCTATAAGACCCTCCGTGGCTCAGGCGGCAGCGCACCTGCCTCTCACCGCTTGGTTCCATGGTTCAAATCCCGGTAACTCCATGTGAGATTTGTGATGGACAAAGCGGAGGTGGGACATTTTTTTCTCCGGGTACTCCGGTTTTCACTGCCATATTTAATTCCAGCAACACTCTCCACTATCATTTCATTTCATCTATCATTCATTAATCATTTCCCCAGGGGAGTGCGACAGGCTTCGGCAGCCGGCACAATTCCTATCCTCGCCGCTAGATGGGGGTTTGATTCATTCAATCCCTGACCCGGTCGAATGACTGGAAACAGGCTGTGGATTTTTTTAAACTCTATAACACTGGTACAGTGACAATACTATGAATTAACTATAGTTGGATCCATGGGAGTTGAAGTCTGACGTTTAGCGCCACCGGCGAGAAACAAATGACTAACGCTGCTCGAAAATGGTCTGTGCTATGGCAACGATAACAGAGATGCCACATTTAAGAACGCTATCGCCACGTGGGTTGGCTTGCTCTCAGTCGCTTTTGTGATATTATTCGGGTGGTACTGTGTTAGCTGCATTAGTTGTTGCTGGTTTAAGTAATAATTAAGTGTTTGTTTCCTGAATATTATTTTCGTTGTTAGTTTATTTTTTGTAAGTTAATCAGTGGCAAGCCGTACAGTTCTATTCTCTTTTTGACATGTGCATTTGTTGAGGTTATTGTCAGTTTGTATTAGTGTTGTCCAAAGAATACACTTTCGAATAATAGTGCTTTTAGTATAATATTTATTATAAATTTTGTGCAATAATTGTCAGCCATCTTTATCTTTTTAACTGCTACAATAGTTCCACAGATAACACTACCTAGATAGCCACTCGTTATGTTCGGCTAACATCTTTGCCCTCACTTTCACCCATTTTGTTTCTTTCGTCTTTGCTACCATAGAAACTATGATGAAGATTGGCACTCTGTTTAGCATTGTTAGCGTTGCCTAGGTCGCACAGCCGGTCCATATTGTCAGCCATCTTTAAGATGAGTAAAGTGAGGCTTCTGTACTGAACAGCATATTACGCATTACCTGGTCAGCTCGCGAGGGGGTTTGGCTCTGAAATGATGGAGCTAAACATAACCCTGCGTGAGACACTGGGGTGGGGAGCCTCAACCCGACACGGCACGTACCAATGGCTGATAGGGGACGTCCTGTAGATATGCAGGACAAGTGCAAATAAGGCATGCATAACAAGGGATATCCAGTGGATCATTAATGGAGTGGTTTCCCTCCGGCCTTCTCCGCGGATCAAATGCGGCTAAAAAGAAAATGGTCAACAGTCTCTAAGGCGGAAGAGGTGGTCTGCCAACGGCTTGGAGTGCGGAAGAACTAACTCCAAGTCTTACCAAGTTGGTTTTATTCTTGGATAGACGATATGGACCGAATACCCCCCGGGATAAGGGGGCCCACTTTACCAAGTGTCAACGGCTTCCAAGGAGGGCGGATGAGCGAGTATAGGGTAGGGCACTCTCTTGCCCTTGGAGTGGGAAACTGCTCCTAAAGGCGGATGAACCAGTATGGTCAACGGCATAGGATGGAGAAGGCCGGAGGGAAACTACTCCATTAATGATCCACTGGATATCCCTTTTTATGCAGCAATGATGGTGGGCTGTGGAACTTAATTTAATTCCGGAGGTGAAATAGTCCCCAATTCGGATCTCCGGCTGGGATCAGGGACAAAGCGTGGAAGAAACACAAGAAATATTATCTTAGGAACTGGGAATATACCATCTCTCAACATTCGTGATAAGCTATAGAACTTAAAAAAGGAGATGGCTAAACATGACATAGACATATTAGGAGTGAGTGAAATAAAGTGGCCTGAGAAGGGGGACTTTTGGAGGGATAACTTTAGAATTATATACTCTGGAGAAAAAGGAAGCCATGCAGGTGTAGGAATAATATTAAGTAAAAACGTAGGTGTACGAGTTCAGAGCTATGTACAATACAGTGATAGAATAATTATGGTGAGAATAGAAAATGAACCAGTTGACATGATAACAATGCAGGTGTACATGCCAACAACGAATCATTCAGATGAAGAAGTAGACCAGGTATATTATCAGTTAGAGGAGTTCATGGATACGATTAGGAACAACGGGAACCTAATTTTTCTTGGAGACTGGAACGCTTCTGTTGGTGAAGGATAAGATGGAAAGACTGTACATCAGTATGGTCTTGGAGTAAGAAATGACAGAGGACAACAACTAATAGATTTTTGTAAAAAAAAGGACTAATAACTACAAACACCTTGTTCACACAGCCCAAGAGGAGAAGGTACACCTGGAGATAAAGCGAGAGATACCAAACATTATATTATGGTAAGGGAAAGATCCCGTAACCAAGTCAAACAATGCAAAGGTTATCCAGGGGCTGATGTAGCGAGTAACCACAACCTAGTATTGTTAAAATCTTATTTAAGACTAAGGAAGAAGAGGAAGAACGTGGAAAAATATTGCAGATATAATGTCAGGAAACTAAAACAAGACAGAATCAAGGAAAACTATCAAACACTGGTGAAACGGAACGTCGCAGAAATACCCAATGGCACAATAAATGATAAATGGATGGGCCTTAAACACTCTATCATAGAAGCTGCAAATCAGGTAATAGGGAAAACGACGAAACAAGCACGAGAACCATGGGTTACAGATTATGTGCTTGAACTTATAGAGGGGGAGGAAATTTAAAAACTCAAAGAGTGAAGAAGGAATCAGAAATTATAAAAGACTCCGAAACCTAGTCAACAGAGAAGCAAAGAAGGCTAAGGAAGAATATATAACGAGACAATGCAAAGAAATAGAAGAAAAAATGGAAAAAGGAAACATGGAAACTGCTTACGAATTGATTAAGAAACAATTCAGAACAGTCACTGGCCGTAGTAACAGCATATTAAGTGAAAATGGGAAACTGTTGTCTGAGAGCAAAGAAGTGGGAGAAAGATGGAAGTGATACATAGAAACATTATATGAAGATCCTACTGACATAAATGACCTTTAAAATTAAGACAACATAACAAGTGATCAACTGGGACCCTCTTTAACAAAAGAAGAATATCTTAAGGCTTTGAAAGAACTGAAACCTAATAAAGCGCCAGAATGCGATGAACTAACTGGAGAAATGATACAGAGACTGGATGATGAAACACACGGCTATATTTTTAAACTGATCACGGAAATATATGAAACCGGAGAAATTCCAGAAGATTTTAAAAAGTCTCTCATAATCCCTATACCAAAGAAACCTGGAACTCTAAAATGTGAACAACATCCCACCTTGAGTCTATTGTCACACATGTCAAAAATATTGACAGAAATAATATATTACCGAATAAGCAACAAAACTGAACCATATTTGGCTGAAGATCAGTTTGGATTTAGACGAAATAGAGGCACAGGAGAAGCTATTATAACATTACGACAGGTTATAGACAAAATGCTAGATGTAAGAAAACCTTTGTTTATTGCATTCGTGGATTTAGAAGAAGCTTTTGTAATGCGAACTGGAATATGTTAATGGTTATGACTAGCGTTGGTCTAGATTTTAGAGACAGACGAATAGTATATGAACTCTATAACAACCAAAGATGCATCATAAACATAAATGGTGAAGTATGGGAGGCTTATATAAAGAAAGGAGTACGACAGGGATGTAATTTGTCACCAGTGCCGTTCAACCTGTACATTGAGAAAGGCATTGAGGAATGTAAAGAAGTTATGGAAGGGATAAAGATAAATGTAGTAGAAATCAAAATGATAAGATTTGCTGATGACATAGCTGTCATAGAAGAGAACGAAGAGAAGCTACAAAGTGCATCAATAAGAATGAATAAGAGATTGCGAGATAAATATAACATGAAAATTTGTACAAAAAAGACCGAAATTATGGTATGCAACCGCCAACATATTGCAGTCGACATCAGAATTAGTGATATACCACTAAGGCAAGTAAATATCTTTACCTACTTAGGAAGTAAAATCACTCCAGATGGCAAATATTCAGTCGATATAAAGAGCAGAATATCCCATGCAAAGATTGCTTATTACAAGAAAAGGACACTACTTACATCAAGGAATTTAAATGTGGAGACTAAGAAGAATATTATTAAGTGCTATGTCTGGAGTGTGGCCTTGTATGGCTTCGAAACGTGGACTATTAGTGCATGTGATTAGAAACGTCTGGAAACATTTGAGATGTGGTGTTGGAGGAGGATGGAAAAGATCTCATGGACAGCAAAACTCACCAATGAAGAAGTTCTTCGACAAATAGGTGGAAAAAAAGGGATCCTTTTTAGCAACAATAAGAAAGAGATGAGACCAATTAATTGGCCATCTCTATAGGCACCATGGTTTCATAGTTAATGTCATGGAAGTAATGATTCAATGTAAAAGAAAAAGAGGAAGACCTAGGCTGCAATATTCAAGACAGATCAGAGATGACGTAGGAGTAGGCTCATATGTGGAAATGAAGAGATTAGCGGATTACAGAGAAGAGTGGAGAAGACGAATTGCTGCCAACCAATATAAGGATTGACAATTGAGAGAGAGATTGTCAGTTTAGTGAATATGAAATCTCATATTTATCGGCAATGACGTGTTCTTGTCTTAAATGCCGGAATTATTAGCACGAGCTTAGGAACGGGTCAAAGTTTATTGAACTGCATTAGGCCAACATAGTTGATTAAATATTCAGCCTGTATGAAAGAGCGATATGCCGCAGACTGAGGTCACTATGACAACGTACCGTACTTCGTAGTTACTGCTTTCGCCACTCAAATGTCAGACTTCAACTCTCGTGGGCCCAACTGTATATACTGTATAAGTAACATACAGAAATTCTGAAGGGTAGCTTGTCAAGGAAGGGCAGACGTTAGAGACCTTCTCCCAAGTATTCTCCTAGCTCCACTCAAGTGCATTAGTCATTAAGCCGATGTGTCAACAATGACCTGTCTCCCTCCGTTTACTCAAATGCAATTCCACTAATGCGACACACTCTAAATGTCACGAGAACGTGTTACTTTCAACAGTCCCTCTAGTCTGGGCCTTCGAACACAAACAACGTTGCTAAAGAAACAGTGCTTTATTGCAGAACTGCTGTAACAAGAGCCATTATCCCACAGCACATTTCCAGAAGAAAATAAACTCTGCAAGAGCGTTGTTTCTGGAGTGCATCTTCCTCATCAATTTAGTTTTGTTTAAATTAATTAAAATTCTTGATTCTTTCCTCCAACTCTACGGTACTCTCTTTAATTTACAACCATTACAATTTTATTATTGTTTAGTAACAAGTAGGTCATCAAGCCTGTCTACATTTTGCGTGTAGAAGTTCACTTACGATGTGTTTTGCAGTGTTAAAGATGGTCATTTATGATCTTTAGGAGCTTGAACACAGAGATCCAAAGACCATTATTAAGAGGAAAAAATTACAAAACAATTTTTGGCTTCGTCCAAGAATGAAAATATTCAGGTAAGGAAAGTGAAGAGCAATGAATGTATCCGAAATAACACACATGCCGCCCGGGAAGTAAAACAGACGCCCAAATAAAATACATAAAAAGTTCAAAATTACCGCAAATTCTCCAGGAAATATTAAAATTGGGACTATTAGATCTTGTACAAAGGTTAGATAATTCAGTTCCGATGGTAGGCTTTCTCAGTCTAAACAACCTAATTAAGACAGGGTAACTTAACTAGCTTAAAAAAAAAATATAAGTACGCCTTGCAAAGTTTTACTATGATTTACCGCACAAAAAGCATATACAAAATATTAAATACTAAACTGAGGACATTAAATTAATAATTTCAAATTTGCAGTTAATATCAGAATACTGAATCGATATATATATATATATATATACACCTGTACCATAGCATACATAATATTTATAGGAAATAAAGACTGCTCTGAACCTTCTGTGTTCGTTAAGAATGTCATTTCTGGCGCTACACACATGTATATCTAGCACGAAGAACTCAGTCTCACACTTGTCGTGGACATGATTGTTTCGAACGTCGCGGCTGTTACTATTGTGTTTGACGTATTGGGGTGTTTTGGGAAGAAGAGGACGAAAGGTAAAACATACAATAAGGACCTGTTACAGGGAAGGGACAAGTGGTTTAGTGAGAATCTTTCAAACATGTTCAGAGATACAAATGAACAATACTTTCAAAATTTTCTGCGAATGCTAGGTATGGAATATAGTAATGTTAAAAATGTTTAAACCATTGACCACAAAACAAAATACCCATTTGAGAAAAAGAATGCAACCACTACAGAAGCACGGCTCGTGGCTGAACTTCAGTACTTAGCAATGGGAAGAAGAATGTGTTTTTCAGTGGCAATTTTCCATCCAGCTCATGGAAAGATAACCCCAGAATTGCAAAGCTGTCTACCAGGTCCTCAGGGACGGGAATATAAAAGTGTACTGACTATTTCGTTATGTAAGACTATTACTGAGCAGTAATAGGCCAGAATGCAAACAAATTTCATTATTACGAAGTATCGTCTAATCCGTGTAATGCAGTGAGAGGAACGTTAAGTTCAAGGTGTTCTGATGGGACGTACCCCTAATGTTTATGCAAAGTTCATAGCATAGGTTCATAGCATAGGTTAGACTATACTTGTTATTCGCTCCAGTAAGTTTGCTTTCTAACCTATCAATGGTCACTGCGTAAAAGAAATCATATGGAATCTATCAAGTTCCAGAAAAAATCACAGATACCATCGGGAAATGGCGATTACAATTTTATGGTCACTTATATACTCGTAGAACGGATAATTACAGGCTCGCAGAAAAATTAAACTTAGCCTTATCAAGGAACAATTGCCTCCGTGGCTCAGGCGGCAGCGCGCCGGCCTCTAGATGCTGAGTTCTGTAGCTCAAATCCCGGTAATTCCATGTGAGATTTGTGCTGGACAAAGCAGGGGTTTCTCCGGGTACTCCGGTTTTCCCTCTCATCTTTCATTCCAGCAACACTCTCCAATATCATTTCGTTTCATCTGTCATTCATTAATCATTGCCCCAGAGGAGTGCGACAGGCTTTGGCAGCCGACATAATTCCTATCCTCGCCGCTAGATGGGGGCTTCATTCATTCAAGGTAGAATAAAATTCCGAACCTCCATTCACAAACACAAATTTTCTGTAAAGCCCACCCGACTAAATACAGGATGGACTAAACAATGTCAAAAGGAACACCACGAGAGGATGAAGAGATATTGGGAAGTGAACAAGGAAAGCAAAAAAGCGTTAATAAGTTCAAACACGCTCCTTAGTTGGGCATAACGAATAAAAAATCACTATTATTGCTAACATGTGAGTGAGATTAAGCAGGCTAAGTACAACAAAAATAATGTGTTTCTAACAGTGCCAGGGTGAATTAGTATAATATCGATTTACCTGTCTATATATTTATTTTCTTCCTATTTTCACATACATGGTATAAATCGTAGGCTGAATTGGCCGGGATTTTGGCCGGGAGGACGATGTTCGCCCCGCCCCCACACGAAATAATGCGAACTTGGTTCGTCGCGAACTCACGTTCACCACGAACATACTGTAGTTCGTGAGACAATACACACATAGGCCTACAATGTTGGTTTGCGAGCGAGGTCTTTTAAGACCAAGTTCGCCGAAACACGCTTCAATGTGTGCAGGGCGCTTTAACGAATGGCTCATAGATTGGGGCAGCTGCCCTTGCAGAAGCTGCAAAGGCGGCAGTCTGGATGATAGACTGAAATACTCTGTGGATATTACACATCATGGCTTATCTATGTTCATAGTGTTGCAAGGCTGAGCACAACGAGAAATTACAGCCATATCTCCTGAGAACACGCAGCTTAATCTGTTTGCACGACGATAGTTATCTCGCGGGTAAAATATTCCAAGGTAAAATAGCCCCCACAACGATTTCTTGGTGGGGGGGGGGGCTACATGGGAGGAGATGACCATTAAGAAGATGTATTCTGGCATACTGTGATCAGAAATTTGAATCGCCGTAGGCTAGTAGGTGAGATAATTTCAACAGAGAAATGGATAGACTATACTAAGTACTAAGTACTAAGTAAGGTGGAGTTTGTACAAGTGAGGTGCGTTGGTAGGAAATGCAGGAATTCTGGTCAATTGACTACAAACTTATAAAATAAAGAAGAGATTTGGTATAATAATGAATGAAGAAACAGAACAACCGGCCCGTTACGACGATGTCCACCGGGCTCAGTAGCTCAGACGTCCTGGCGCTGGCCTTCTGAGCTCAAGCTGGAGATTTCGATCCCGGTTGGTATTTGCAGGTGCTCAAATACGTCAGCCTCGTGTCGGTATATTTAATGATACATAAAATAACACCTGCAGGACAAACTTTCGGCACCTTGGCGTCTCCAAAACCGTAAGCAAGTAGGTAGCGGGACGTAAAACCAATACCATTCTTCTTCTTGTTGCGTTATGTCCATTCATACAGCGCGTTGGAACTTGTTCACTGGCTTGACGACTTTCGCCTTCCTGTTCTTCCAAAATCTCCTCCGTATTCTGTCCACTTTGTACCAGTCCTGCTGCTAGTTTTCACCACAAATGTGTATTTATTTACTGAGGTCCTGAAGACTTCGCGAACAAAAAACTCAAGGCATTATTGCACTGCCGTAAGATCAGAGGCTTTGTATGCAGCGGAATGCCATGTTATGAAACGACTGATAGAGAAACTGGAAATTAACGAAAGAAACAGTTTAATGGAAATTCTTGGCCCAATAAAAGACAAAGGTAAATATTGACGTCGACATAACCATGAGCTGCATACTCATGTTCAGAAGATCTCGGATGTCATGTGGAAAAGGAGAACTGTATTTTAGAGCCAACTGCTGAGCACGAAACCAACACGATAATCGAAACAGATCTTCACCTATTTTTAAGATAAGAAGACCCAGCCAACTTGGTTCAAGTGGGCAGAAATGGACCTACAGAAGAACTTCTGATCTTTCATAATTTTACAGTATGTTAATTTGTTCTGGAACATTCCCACTCTCCATTGCACCTGCTGTGAGAATCATTGATTCCAAACAACCCAGGTAGGTTTCCTTAAAAGGAAGTCCATTAATACAAATTATGAACTCAAAGACTCCTTTTGCAATTTCAGTTTTTGCGGGAAAATTTGCGTGTTGTGGGACCACCACTTAGTGAGTTAGGGGATGCCACCGGGCTGAGCCGGGATAGAACCTGCCAAGTTGGGGTCAGAAGGCCAGTGCCTCAACCGTCTCAGCCACTCAGCCCGGCTACCAAATATCTATAGATTCATTGTTTTTCTCAGAAAAGTGTTTTTGTGAAGAACTTATACAATACCAAGTGCTCATCCCTATTTGTTTGGTAACTGTACACTATTTAGGCTTAAGTCCAAACGTGTTTCCTTCCCACTCCTAGCCCTTTCCTATCCCATCGTCGCCATAAGACCTATCTGTGCCGGTGCGTCGTAAAAGGAATAACAACAACAACAACAACAACAACAATAATAATAATAATAATAATAATAATAATAATAATAATAATAATAATAATAATAATAATAATAATAATAATTTACTGAAGAGCTGTACCAGCACACTGACAGACTCACAGACATGATCAGGAATCGCAGACTAACTTTTTATGGGCACATACAGAGAATGGACAGCAACAGACTTACAAAGAAAATCTTTGATGTAGTAAACAGTTCAAGCAAGAAAACAAATTGGTATCATGAAATAGAGGAAGACTTAAGGCAGGTGGGGATCAACAGGCATATGATAGGAGACAGAAAAGAATTCAGAAACAAAATTAGAAATACAACATTTATAGTAAATGAGGAGAAGAAGAAGAAGAAGAAGAAGAAGAAGAAGAAGAAGAAGAAGAAGAAGAAGAAGACAGGAACATAGTGGACAGAACAAAGGAAACAGGAGCACAGCTAAAGGATGAAGATATTTTGGGAAGAGAAGAGGAAGAAGAGAAAGAAGTGAAAATTGTATCATCATGAGATATTCGAGTTCAAACACTGTCCATAAGGGCAAAAATGATATGAATAATAATAATAATAATAATAAGCTAGTAAAAATAACAACAATAATCGCAATTACTCTTACTATCTGAATGTGAAGGAACGAAGGTTCCCGATCTAATCAAGTCAGAATATATGAGTCCTGTAATAATTATACAGGAAGCAGAGATTAGCAGCGGACAGGGCAGCAAGAAACACTGCATCAAAATTCCCATACTACGGACTAGAAAGCCACCAACATCAACAGTAACAAAGCCAGTAGCTGGTAACCACTTGGTGTCGATTCCGTCCGAAAATTTACATACGTAGTGTGCAGGAGGGTATAAAGTTATTCCAGCAACAATAACCAAGTCATAAAAAATTAAAATTTCTCTCCTTGAAGCCGATATTCCAAACCGTTATACTGTGGGCTATCTTTCATCTGTGAAGAGAACATGACTTGGTACTTAGCAGTCGGGAAAGCTGCGTTATCTCCCTGCTTTGCATATAAGATGGCTGGGTTAGACTTGTGTCAACAGTAGAGGGGTCGTAGAGGCGCCGCTGGAGCGCCAGGCAGCCAGCCACACAGCGCACATCACTCTTCATGGACGTTACAATATACCAGGAAATATATGACAAACGTGAAAATATCCTCTGTCATATATCGACGATATAAGCTTGGTTTATGGAGCTTTATCCGACATGCTAGAACTCCTCGTAGGCCCACAAAAATGGGTTTAGAAAAAATGGAATTGAAATCGCCGGAATATGTCAATAAAAGAAGAATGACGGTTTATCAGCTTTCTTCGAGAGCCTCCACATCCATCTTACTGAGCCACTTCACAAAAACTAACGAACAAAGGTAAGTTAGAGGGAAGATGGGAAATTTTCATACATGCTTTCCAAATCAAAATTTTTTAAAAAATACCAACAAAAACATCTGATATAAAACCTGGAAAGTTGCAAGTTTGACTGCAGGTAGCCCACAACTCACAAGTGGACAGGAATACTTTAACAAGAAATTTCCCACAAAATCTGAAATTGCAAAAGGAGTCTTTTCCGTTATTGTCAAGTGTTCGTAATTTGTATTAAAGGAATTCCTTCAAAGAAAACCTACCCGGCTTGTTTGGAATCAAGGATTGTCACGGAATGTGGAATGGGAATGTTCCAGGTCAAATGAATATAACATTATCAAAGACAACAAAGTCTAGGAAGTTGACAGTTTGTATTCCCATGAATACGTATTTATTTAGGTACCCTCCATCAATTACCACTGATGTGCATTTAGGGCAGTCGCCCAGGTACCAGATTACCTATATGTTGTTTTCCTAGCCTTTTCTTAAATGATTGCAAATAATTTGCAAATTTATTAAACCTCTCCCTTGGTAAATTATTCCAATTCATAACTCTCCTTCCTATTAATGAATATTTATCCAAATTTATCCTCTTGAATTCCAACTTTATCTTCATATTGTGATCTTTCCTACTTTTAAAAATACCACTCAGACTTATTCGTCTACTAACGTCATGTCTCCACTGAGAGTTCGGAACATACCACGTAGTTGAACAGTTCGTCTCCTTCCTCCCAAGTCTTCTCAGCCCAAACTTCGCAACATTTTCGTAACGCTACGTCTTTTTCGGAAATCACCCAGAACAAATCGAACAGTTTTTCTATGGATTTTTTCCAGTTCTTGAATCAAATAAACCTCGTGAGGGTCCCATACACTGGAACCATACTCTAGTTGGGGGTCATACCGGAGACTTATATGCCCTCTCCTTTACATCCTTACTAAAACCCCAGAACACCCTCATAACCACGTGCAGAGATCTGTACTCTTTATTTACAATCCCATTTATGTGATTAACCTAATTAAGATATTTCCTTATGTTAACACCTAGGTACTTATAGTGATCCCCATAAGGAACTTCCACCCCGTCACCGCAGTAATTAAAACTTATTTGTGAAACTCACAACCTGACTTTTAACCCCGTTTATCATCACACCGTTGTCCGACTCGTTGTCTGAATAGTCAGCGTACTGGCCTTACGTTCAGAGGGTCCGATTTCCGGCCGGGTCGGGGATTTTAACCTTCATTGGTTAATTCCAATGGCCCGGGGGCTGGGTGTTTGTGCTGTTCCCAACATCCCTGCAACTCACACACCACACATAACACTACCCTCCACCACAGTAACACGCAGTTACCTACACATGGCAGATGCCGCCCACCCTCATCGGAGGGTCTGCCTTACAAGGGCTGCACACGGCTAGAAATATCCACACGAAATTTTTAAAAAATCAGACCATAGCTCGGTGTCCATCTCACAATACTGTCGAGGTCATTTTGCATGCAGACAGTTCTGTAGATTTGGCGCTCGAAAGTTCTATTTTGGCTTTTCATCTCGCGGGATGTTTTGAAGACCGGCAAGGGCTTACCAACAAGGTAAGTGGTTTAGCCCTAAATATTAAGAAAACTTGCTTCACAATTATTTCAAAAGAAAATTGTCCGGGTAATCTAATGATAAATAGTGAAATTATAAAACGAATCCAGAAATATATCGCCGTTGCGCCTAGACAAACCGCTAGCGGGCGAGTTGGCTGTGCGGTTAGGGGCGCGCAGCTGTGAGCTTGCATCCGGCAGATAGTGGGTTCGAACCCCACTGGTGGCAGCCACGAAGATGGTTTTCCCTGGTTTCCCATTTTCATACCAGACAAATGCTTGGGTTGTACCTTAATTAAGGCCACGGCCGATTTCTGGCCACTCGCCCTTTCCTACCCCATCGTCGTCATAAGACCTATCTGTGTCAGCGCGACGAAAAGCAAATTGGAAAAAAAACGCTATGTGATACTATTTCAGCTTATAATTCTGACCAGAAAGGTTCATTCATCTGAGGTTCACTCTTGCATGAACTATATATATCACGTTATACATGTTCTCCTCTCAACATAGTGGTATTTCGAGGCTCAACGGAGATATGTATTTAGGATCCATTGTCAATGAGAGGAATTACTACTCTGGAGAAATTAGAGTACGAATTGGGCAGGCCAGACGTGCATTTGATAGAATGAGAAATGGATTATGCAGCAGAGACCCAAGCTTGGCTTTAAGAATCAGATTGCTACGATGCTATGTACTATCCTATGGAATGGAAGCTTGTACACTAAAACAAGAGAAGGTCAACCGATTAGAGGAATTTGAAATGTGGACTTACAGGGGAATTCTGCGAGTAAGTTGCGGACCTTGAGATTTTTTTTTCATGCTACTTTATGTCGCACCGACACAGATAAGTCTTATGACCACAATGGGATAGGACAGGTCTAGGAGTGGGAAGGTATCTGCGTGGCCCTAATTAAGGTACAGCCCTAGCATTTGCCTGGTAAATGAAGTGGCGTATGGCTTTTTTTTTTGCTAGTTGCTCTACGTCGCACCGACACAGATAGGTCTTATGGCGACGATGGGACAGAGAAGGGCTAGGAGTGGGAAGGAAGCGGCCGTGGCCTTAATTAAGGTACAGCCCCAGCATTTGCCTCGTGTGAAAATGGGAAACCACGGAAAACCATTTTCAGGGCTGCCGACAGTGGAATTCGAACCTACTATCTCCCGAATACTGAATACTGGCCATACCTTAGCGACTGAAGCTATCGAGCTCGGTCGTATGGCTTTTAGTGCCCGGAGTGTCCGAGAACAAGTTCGGCACCCCAGATGCAGGTCTTTTGATTTGACGCCCGTAGGCAACCTACGCGTCATGCTGAAGATGAAATGATGATAAAAACTACCTGGTGTAAAAATGGGAAAACCATTGTCAGGGCTGCCGACAGTGGGGTTCGAACGCACTATCTCCCGAATGCAAGCTAGAACTTGAGATAATGCACAGGATTGGTAAATGTCAAGAGATAGTTAACTCCGTTAAAATACGTAAGCTATGATTCTTGGACCATGTTGTTATGTAAATAGTAAAACTAGTGGTTTATAAGAGGTCTTCACTGTCTTGTTCACAATATCACATTTATTATTATCAACAACACACACACTCGTCGCCGAGTAAAAAAAATACTATATACAAAGAATACATATAGGCCTATATTACATAGTTGACGTACCGATGTCAATCCGCGACATCCTCCTCACCCTGGTCTATCTCCAAAGGGATTACCAGTTGCACTGGCCGAGTAATGAGTGTGTTGTCAGGCCGCCGCAGAAGGACCGTTCTTGCACGTCCGTCTCTCCCTCTCTCTTCTATCGCCTCTATCCTCGCTTTCTTCCACATGTGGCGGGGTCTGACGTCTTCTTGGAGGAGGACGATATCTTCGATCTTGGGCAAATGTGTATTGGTCTTTTGATTGTTGACCTCATGGTGACTTCTCAGTTGCAGCAGATACTCCTTTTTCCAGCGTCGTGAAAAGTCCCCCAAGATCTTTTGTTGTAATCTGTATTCCTTTACGAGATTTCTCCTCGTGCTCGGTTCTGACCCTTCTGGAATGGATGTTAGTTTTCTTCCAACTAAAAATAGGGATAGTGTCAGGAGATCTCCCGTGTCTGTGGCCTGGGTGATTGGCCTGCTTTGAGGGTGGCTTCAACACTTGTCAATATTGTATTGAGACTTTCTTCATTCAGCTGGGAACGGACGAGTACCTTTCTTAGACATATTTTCAGAGATCCAACCATTCTCTCCCATAAGCCTCCCCACCAAGCCGCCCTCGGTGCGATAAACTTCCAATGAATACCACTGTGAGCAAGATCTGATGGAAGAATCCTCCCATGATAGGCCTCGGAGCCACGTGTCTTGGAATATCAGTTTCGAAGCGATCCCCACAGGTGCGAAAAGTCCGAGGGTGTCATATAATCTGGCAGTGGCGCGTAGAATGTTCCTCTTCGTCCCTGGTTTGTCCACCCGGTCTCTTGCTATTCCCTCCTTGTCGGTCGAAATGATGTCTTCAGAGGTATCCCAATCGATACCAAGCACACTCGTTACGGATCTCATTTCCACCCCCTCGTTGCGCAAGGCCTCCTTCAAGGTCAGTGAATTGGTAGCCCACTTACGGAGTGGGGAGTTTGATGTCCATCAAAAGGTCGGTGAGTTCGTGATATAACTTCATCACGAGGATGTCGTCTGCAACACTTATTATAAAGTCATCCATAAATGTTGATTTATCGAGAATTCCCGACGAAAATGGATAATTATCTTGACACAGTGTTGCCAGTTCCCTAAGACTAGTGGACAGAAGAAATGGGCTCGAAGTAAGTCCAAATGGGAAACGTTTGAAACAGTACGCTATGACCTCGTCAGTGAAATTGTATGCATCACCTCATGTATTCTCGGTGCGATACTACAAGAACCGCTTGTGGTCTCTGTCGTTTTCGTCTAACGCTAACTGCAAAAAGGCTTCGTGACCATCACACGCGATAGCATTCGGTGGATCCTGAAACGTAGCAGGGTTCCCAATAATTCGGGGAGCAAGTTAGGACCTATTTCCAGTGTGTCGTTCAGTGAAGGCAAGTCTGGTTCATGTGACGATGCGTCGAAGACAATTATGTATTTTGTGATGTCTCCCCTTTGTTTCTTTACAATGTGGTGTGGCATATAGTAAGCATTATTAGGAGTAACGTCCTCGGGTGCAACTTCCACGTGCTCTTGTCTTATGTAGTCCCACAAGTGGTTGTAATAGATGTGTTTCAAATCCTTGTTTTTCTGCAGTTTAGCCTCTAACAGGGAAAATCGTTTTTCAGCGATGGTGTGATTGTCAGCCAAGGGAATTCCCCCCTTTGCGAGGTAATGATACAACTCTTCGTCCATGTTCGATGCGGTAGGAGTCTCGAAACACTTGCAAAATGGAGTTTTCTTTACTGGACAGTTTTCGCTCCTGGTTATCCACAATTCCAATAGTTTCCAAGTCCCAGAACCGTCGCACGCTTTCATCAGTTATCTGATCCGTTGTGAGTGAGACATGATGGACCATTATTTGGTTGATCGTAGTGACAGATCTACTTCCACTGAGAATGTATCCGAAGATAGTAGGAAGAAGAACCAGTGATGTTGATACTCTGATAGGTTCTTTCATTGTTACTATCTTCCAGTATGAATCCGCACCAATGAGTACCTCGATCGGGAGATCTTTGTCAAGGTCGTCACTCGGATCAGCCAGCTTCATCTTCCTTAGCGATGCTAGCGCGGTTATGTCTTGGGGTGCAGTTGGTTGAAAAGTGTAGGAGCTGTGACTTTCAAAGGCGGTAATCGATACTTGAGCTCTGGTTGGAGTAGCCCATAATGTCGAAACAAACCTTCTGTCTAATATCATACACAGTGGAGGGTGATTCAAATGTGCTTACCTCAACAGTCTTGTGATCAGTAACATTATGCTGCAGCGAATCAATCAGAGAATTGTGGATGAAGCTAGATTGACTCCCTGCATCCAGGATACAACGAGTTAGCTTGTTTCGCCCTGTCGGCCCCTTGATCCATACACGGGCTGTTTGCAGGTGTGTGAAATCGGACGTGATGACCCCTATCTTGCCCACGGAAGTGTGTTGACTGCTGCCCTGGGTACAAATGGATACATGGTGTGACCCTCGACATTTGTTGCAGAATGCCTTCCCCTTCTTAAAACACTGTGTCTTGTTATGCCCACGGCGTAGGCAAAGAAAGCACCGGTTTGTGGCTTTTAGTCTCTCGACTCTCACCTGGGGATCTTTCATCTGCTGACAATCCTGACCCCAGTGACCTCGGTTTTCGCAGTACATACAGAACGGGTCTGGTCGAGGTGTCTGCTTCCCCTTTTGTTTGTTTCGTTTTGTGTTTATGTGCAGAGTGGCTGCTGTGGGTACTGAAGAGGTCGTTATTGAGGCGTCACCCCGTATCCTTTGAGCGTTAAGAGCTCCTTCCACTTCTTCGTTAAGGAACGCCATTAGTCGGGTAATGTCCCCTTCTTGTATGCCTAGTCTTTTAACGTGGACGAGCCAACGGCGACAGATGTTCTCTGGAAAGGCTCGTAATAGTTTGGGTGCTCAAATTCGACCATATGCGTCGACGTCTTTACCTAGCGCTCTCAGTGCTTGTATCCGGCGATGGCATTCAATGTAGGTCGTGTTTAATACTTCGGGGGCCTCCGAAACTGCAACTTCGAGATTTTCCAAGTAATCGAGGTGAGACTGAATAATCCTGTTCTTATCACCATATCGTGCTATCAGAATTTTTTTAGTTTGCTCATATGTGTCTGCCGTTATAGATATACCGTCTACAAGACGCCTTGGTTCTCCCTCTAAGTACCCACGGAGAAACACGTGTTTGTTTACGACGGACACCGACGAAATTTTGTCAATGGAAGACTCCAACTGCTCCCAGAATCGCGGCCATTCTTCTACGTTCCCTGAGAATGATTGCACTTTAATGGTAGGAAGCTTTATCTCCGCTGTAGTCGTGGGTCGAACAAGGACATTCGGAGCCGTAGTGGTGGAGTCGGCCTCATTCCTCGCGCTTTTCTGTTGTATGAGGCCCGTAGCTTTTCTAATCGCCCGTTTGGAGTTGTCCAGGTATTCTTCACAGGCTGCCACGTCGTCTTCGTACTCCGCGTCATCGAGTAAATCTTGGATACTGTCATTTAACGCATTTAAGGACGCTAAAGTTTCCTGTAGAGTATTTGGAAAGAAACTCGTTCGATATTATAGCCTCGCAACTGACGGAATACATCCATAGAGAAATGAGAAATTAGGACTTGTTACGAGTTCGACTATCCTGGTGAAAAGGCATTCAATTTACAAGAAAATTCAACACGGAGGATAAGACTTATTAGCAAAGCCCGGATTTTCATGCCGTAACAGGTTAGTTTGCAAACTAAATTTGGTTAATAGGAAGTGTCGGCCACCCGCTCTTCCATAATGTACCAAGAGTAACATAAATTATGGGAGTTCTGATGGGCCGCACCCCTAATGTTCATGCAAACCCCATAGCATAATCGTTGTGAAGGTAGACTATACTTTCTGCTCGCTTCAGAAACAAAAATCCGGGTTCTACTTATTAGTAATTAATTACACTTACCGAAAAAAAGTCAGGGTTAAACATGGGCCACTGATTCGTTCACTTACCTGAAACAGAAAAAAGTACATCGAAATGAAGATACTTGGGTATAAATAAACACATTACAATGCAAGCCATTAATATTGGTGCTGGCAAAATAACATATACTCAGGTTCGTAAAAACCAGAACACCTTGAAAGACTACATATAAGAAGTTCATATTCACAGTCCTTCAAGGTGTTCTGTTTTTTTATGAACGTAAGTATACTTTTTTGCTAGAGGTTTAACGTCACTCTAAGACACATCAAAGGTTTTCGGCGACGCAAGTGTGGAAAAGGACCTGGTATGAAAATGGGAATCCACGGAAGACCATATCCAGGGCTGCCGACGGTGGAATTCGAACTCACCATCTCCGCGAACCTGACCGCACGGCCAACTCGCTCGGTGAAACAACCTACTGAGAGAGAGAGGGAGTTCAGATTTGTTTTTAGCACAGCCGACTTGTGGCTAGAGGACAAGATAGACCTCAGTATGCCCTGTCTGACGTAAGAGGCGACTGAGAGAAACGTCCCTCCAGGAGATTTAAAACTGGGAGGCTAATAATAGTAATTTCGAGTGGCTGCTGCTAGCCTGGCGCAACCCTTGTAATGTAGATCCTCCCATGAGGGTGGGCAGCTTCTGTCGTATAAAGGAAACTGCGTGTTGTTATGGTGGAGGGTAATGCTGTGTGCGGTGTGCGAGTTTGGAGAATGTTTGGGATAACACAAAATTCCAGGTCTCCTACTCTCAAACCACCGAAACTGATATCCAGCCAGCCACACCACCAATAAAACAGCCCAAATCAGGAATGACAAACATTCAATTAAGGTCTTGTTACTTACTTTGTTCTGTCTGTTGTGCCATCGATATTTTTCGATAAAACCATCACCAAACCCTTCATTTTACATCATTTAGGTATTAGACTGCATTATAAGGAAACCCCAAAATGAGGCGTTCTAGGCAAGATGAGGAGTGAGGTAGTTTGCCATTGCTTTCCTCACTGGGTCAGAAAGTACTATTGCAGCACAACTGACCCTGTGAGCAGCACCTTTCATTACACTCAGATGCACTAGTCATGCTCCGAATGTAATTACTCAGCACTACCCATACCCCGGCAGCTTCCATATTGTCACAGCCATGGATGTTGACTGGGACTTCGGTGGAAGCTACACTTTACTCTGGCCTGTGCCAAGAGATGGATGCAAAAGTACTGTATCCATCAAGAAATGACAGCAGGCAGAGACTGCATTATATACAGGGTTATTCACCTAAAATGTTACACGGAAATATCTTCTAAACCATTCAAGATATCAGCATTCCCTGTTCATATTCGTAAATGGTACCCAGGAGCTTGTAAAACAATGTGCTACGTATTCTCATGGGGTGATTAATAACCGAGATATTGATACTAACTCCATATTTTAAAATAGAACCGCACAAATTCATATATATAAGTATTTTCAAAATCGGACAGTTAGTTTTTGAGATATCAATAAGAACAGAATGCTCTGTTTTACACGCCGCATCAGAAAGCGTGAAGTCGGGCAAGGACATATAGACGCGCAAACAGGTTCTTGGGTGTGATTCCAGCCACAGAATGGATACCAGGAATGTAAGAATATCGTACACATGTGATGGGTTTGCAAAGTGTGTATGACAGGTGAACTCATGACAGGACAGGGAGGTGTGATGTTTTTAAAAGGAATCAAATAATTACTTTGACTTCAAAGGAACATGACGAAAGACATAATTGTCACTGGTTTGAGTATACAGTACATATTAATGTATGAATTGAGAAATAAACATACGACAGGGCACCGGAAGAGCTCCTTCTAGAAAAGAAAACGAATAATGTCCGAATAATCTCCCTTCCCCGTTGTGTGTTCGCCAGTCATACAGTAATAGTTTACAGTACATGCCTGGTATCCGCTCTGTGGGTGGAATCAATGCCAGGAAACAGCTTGTGTGCCAATACGCACTTGACCGACCGTACGTTGTCTGATGCGGGACGCAAAAGCCCAAATGCGTTCTTATTGATATCTCAAAAAGTAACTATCCGATTTTGAAAATACTCAGATATTTGAACTTGTACGCGTTGAACTTCTAGGCCAGCAGTATGCATTCCTGCCGTTCCATTTAAGAATATGGAGTTAGTATCAATATCTCGGTTATTAATCACCCCATGAGAATAAGTAGCACGTTATTTTACAAGACCCTGGGTACCATTTACGAATATGAGAACAGAATGCAGATATCTTTAATGGTTTAGAAGTTATTTCCGTTTAACATTCTGGGTGAATAACGCTGTATAAATCCACTCGACTGAATGTTTAATGATTTTATTTTGCAAACTTCACTTAAAATTAAATTTTAAAAACAGATACATTTTAAGAATAAGGTTTGTCTATACATTTTTTCTTATAACATGCTTTACGTCGCACCGACACAGATTGGTCTTATGGCGACGATGGGACAGGAAAGGCCTAGGAGGAGTGGGAAGGCATCGGCCGTGGCCTTAATTAAGGAACAGCCCCAGCATTTGCCTGGTGTGAAAAAGGGGAAACCACGGAAAACAATCTTCAGGGCTGCCAACAGTGGGGCTCGAACCCACTATCTTCCGGATGCAAGCTTACAGCCGCGCCAACTCGCCCGGTTATTTATAATTTAACTTAATACAATTTGTAATATTTATGGTCATATAATTGAGTTATACGATTTCATTAAAGCGTAATGTTCAAATGTGTTATGTTACTAGAAAAACATTAAAATATGTTAGTATGTTGTCTGACGTGCCCAAGAACTCGTCTTCGCGTGTTACCTAATGACACGCGTGTCATAGGTTCACCATACCTAGCCTAAACCATCCACAAGGCCGATATCTCACTCAGCGACACAAACCACCACTCCTCCCAAAGTTCGAACCAGAACCAGCCCTAATAAGCCTCGAAATGGCGCTACAATAGTCAACATGTGCTACAATTGCCTGCAGCTGCACCATTCAGCAGCGGAATGCAAAAATGCTACCCGCTGCAACAGATGTGGTGGTCACCACCACTACTTTGTGTGTACAGTATTCAGGGAGCAGGCGAAGTGTGCGAATTGCCTCAGCAATCACGCAGGTTCGTATCCTGGCTACCCTTTTTTCAAGAAGGTCACCAAGGAGCACTATTTCAGGTAACAGCATCTACATAGAGTAGATAGCATCCCAAACCCAATCTCGCCCATCTCTCCTAGGTTTCAAATTGCATCCCCTTCCACTCCCGGCAGCAACAAACAAAGTCACTCCAACCCAACCCACAATAATTGTACTACTACAGTCCCTACTCTCACTCTTCGCAAATCCCTGCTAACCAAACAACTCCCCACCCATCCCTTATCCAAGACCCACCACCTTTAAAACACTGCATACCCCCAAAAAACAAACCACATTCCTCGTAAACCTCAACAAATGAGCCCGAACGGATGGCAGACACCTTCCTGCTGTACGTTCAGTAGACCTACCTCCAAAATCTTGTACCGATCAATGGTAGCTAGCTGCAACCACATTTCAACTTCTCCACAACAGCAACCTCATTATGATCACTCCACACCCACGTCTCGCCTTCTACCTTCCTCCTTAATACCGGAAGAGTAGGATTAAAGTCTCAACGACGCTCACACAATGTCTTGTAAAATTGCGATTAAACAAGGCTCAAACAATAAATTTACCAGCAAGCTGTTATGGGAAACAGGAGCAGAAATGGCCGGTGGTTCCACCATGCATTATCCACTCTTGGGTGCCCCCGGGGGCACACAAGGGAGTCCCAGAGAGATCAGATCCGTAGTACGAAGGCCAATCAGACACGGAGTCAGACAACTTGAAAGGGTGAAGCGGCAAACACGTGTCCTCTAGCTGAATCAGGCATTGCTTCTACTGCTCTTTAATTCCATCTTTCATATACGACGTCGCGTTGTTAAATATTATCTCCATCACCATTTATTTTTTTCCACGTTTCTGCTTCTGTGCGATATACAGAATGGCCCAAAAGTCCGTTAATATTTGACGAGACAATACTTCACGGAATATTAGAGGTAGACAGGTAATAATTGACGCACATGGTTGCATGACGTGAGGTTTTATTGACATCAAAATAAAGCACATTAAAGCTTCACTAACAGTGCCTTTCTTATAACGTTAACATGCCACGATTGCAGGCGCATCTGATGTCCTCTCTCACGACAGCTCCTTTTATACCGCAAACCCAATACGGGACACATGCGGAATCACTGACGTGTTGCTGTCCAGTGCCATCTGTTGGCCTGTTTGTGCACTCGTTGTTCGTGTCAATAAAACCCCGTATCATGTCAAGCATGTGCGGCCATTTGTACCTGACGTGTTGCTGTCCAGCGCCATCTGTTGGTCATTTTGTGTAATTTATTTTGGTGTCAATAAAACCCCATGTCATGCCAATCATGTTTGTACATTATTACCTCTCTACCTCTAGCATTCCGAGAAATATTGCCCCGTCAAATGTTAACGGACTTTTGAGGTCCCCTGCATATCAATTACTAGAAAGTAATGATGTCAAATTTTATTTCAAGAAGTAAATTAAAAGTAAAGATTATCCTTTTGTAAAATGTAACGTTTACAAGAAAAACTATTTAGAATGTAATCTTTGCAAGTAATTCGATTACTTTTGCTCAATTACTTTCCAACTCTGCTTATGAAAAAAGTCTACAGTGATAATAAGCGAGAGCTATGAAGAAGCAGCAAGGCTGCAGTCTAACTCCTCTCATTTTATACAGAACTGGCAGTAAAGAAAAGGAATAAGGAAAGGGAATCACAATTCGAGGTGAGGAAATCAAAACTCTCAGAACTTCCGATGACATTGTTATTTTATCGGAGTCTCCAGAATATCAGGAGAAATTGCTGAATGGCATTGGCACAGTCTTGGAGAAGGTAAGGTAAGGGTGTGTTCTGCCCGAAGGCAGGTCCGAACCTCCGCAGAGGTGTACATGAGCCGGAGTTTACGTACGATAGGGTGGCCAGTTCCTTTCCGCTCCTCCATTCCCTTACCCCCCACCAACAGCGCGTGGCAACCCATCCACTTCTCAACCACGCCCAATGTTGCTCAACTTCGGAGATCTCACGGGATCCGGTGTTTCAACACGGCTACGGCCGTTGGCCTTGGAGAAGGAGTACAAATGTAATGGAGTGCAGTCGAACGAATGGGGAATTTACTAAATTAGGAAATGACGTCTTAAGAGGAAGAACGTAGGCAAATCTATAAGAATCTGCAATTTGCTCTAATTGTCTTTAGGTTGGCTCTATGGCGTTGTGTGCTCACCAGCCGATAGATGGCACCGTTATCTACGTCTGTGGAGGGTTTCAGCGTTTTCAGATCCGTACAGTCTACGCTGTTGCGACGTAAAGATGGGCCGCGCCACTCTCTGCACTCTCTGTTTGCACCAAGGAAGAACAGCGTTGCAATGCGTTCTTTTTTTTTTTTTTTTTTGCGGTTTGAGGATGTACCAGGAGCGGAAATTCATACAAGACTTCCAGTACAATACCGGGACAAAGTTTTGTGACAGGGAAGTGTTTACAAGTGGAATGAACAGTTCAAAAAGGGTTGCACGAGCGTGAAGGATGAGGAAAGATCAGGGGGTCCATCTGCAACCGTGACCAATACCAATATTGAACAAGTGCACGATATGATCCTGAATAAAAGACGAGTGACTGTTGATGACGTGGGAAACCGTATGTACATTAGCCATGGTTCTGCATATCAAAACAACAGGTGAAGGAAGCGGTGCACGCGTGGCTTGCTGCGCAACAAAGAACCTTTTTGCAGAGTGTATCAGAAAGCTTGTGAAACGGTGCACCATGTGCATTGAAAAACAGGGTGGCTATCTTGAAGAATTGTATCAATAAAAAGTGTGTACTCTTTTTGTAATAAATTATAAAAAGTGATTGCAGATTGACTTACCCTCGTAAATGAAGTAGAATAACTAACGATGAGAAAAGCTTTTCTTTACAAGTTGCTTTACGTCGCACCGACACAGATATGTTTTATGGCGACGATGGGACAGGAAAGGCCTAGGAATGGGAAGGAAGCGGCCGTGGTCTTAATTAAGGTACAGCCCCAGCACTCTGATGTGAAAATGGGAAACCACGGAAAACCATCTTCAGGGCTGCCGACAGTGGGGTTCGAACCCACTATCTCCCGGATGCGAGCTCACAGCTGCTAACCGCACGACCAACTCGCCCGGAGATGATAAAAGTAAGGAGGATATAAAATGCAGATTAACACAAGCTTCGGACAGATACAGGAATTAGAAAGATGTTTTAAAAGACTTTGACTGGAGCGTGGAAGTGAAACATGGACCATAACTAGCTCAGAAAGAAAGGGAATGGAAGCTTTTGAAATGTGGTGTTACAGAAGAAAGCTGAAGGTGAGATGGGTAGATCCAATCACGAATGAAGGGATACTGAATACTATTGGTGAAGGGAGAACGATTTGGCGACATGTGACCAGAAGAAATGAAATGATAGAAAACAGCATGAGACACCCAAGAATTTTTAACTTGGTTTCTGAGGGAAGTGTAGGCGCTAATAACGGTAGGGGTAGACCAAGGCATGAATATGACAAACAGATTAGAATAGATTATTTAATTTAATTTCCGGGTTGAACCGTGTTGTACTTGTACGCACACCACGTACAGTATTACAGTATACAGAATTTCTGCCTGGGAGACTGATTACCTCGGATCGAGTAGGGCTATTTCAGTCGCCTTGACAAAGAATACTGCAATGTATTCGAAACGTCGGCAAACTGAACGTGATGTGCGTACAAGTACAACACGGTTCAACCCGGAAGTTAAATTAAATAATGTTTCACACCGTGGAAGCTTCACTTCTATGATTAGAATAGATGCACACTGTAGTAGTTACGTAGAAATGAAAAGGACAGGGTGGCGTCGAGAGCTGCATCAAAGCAGTCCCAAACAACAACGTGAAGGAAACCGAAATCTGAGGGTACCGGGTAGTGAAAGGAAAACTGGAGAACATATGAATCGCAAATCAAATACCGTTGATGTCAAGAAGCAACAGGCATGGACCACATGAGATCGAATCTCCACAACGAAAAACGAGATCACGGCTAAATGTGAACAGAACAGGCCAAACTTAACTGAGATCAATTCTCACGGCGCGCGTCACGCATAATTTTTATTTATTATTTTGAGATTTCGATCTTTTGATGGCGTTTAACGATCTACCGACTTTTCCGTCCGTCGCTCATTTTCCTGCATTCCGGTCTGGAAGCAGAGACGGACAACACAAGGATGTTACAAGAAAAGGCGTATCCGTGTCTCGTCCTAGTCCGTGAGTGGGACTAGAAAGAATATGACCGAGCTAGTAGACTGCGCGATACGTATCATCTAAACCTGCGTTCGGGGGAACTGAGTGTTCCAGCACCAACATCGGCAGCCAAGAAGATGATTTTCCGTTGTTTTCCAATTTCACACCGGACTGTACCTTTAATTACCGCCATGCTGCGTTGCAGAAAGTCTACCAGTGTTAGTGTGATGTTATACGAGGAGGAAATAGTGGCTAATACACTCATGTCCATAAAAATCAGAACACCTTGAAGGACTAGAGATAGGAACTTTATATTAACATAAAATATGCCATTGTAAGTTTTAAAGAAATTATTCGCATTTGAACCATGTCGACCCTCAGGTTCATGGTCCACATCGAAATCTCGGCGCACCACCACCGACTGCTAAAATGTGCCTGCGGCTCTCGTTGTCGCTATAAACCGATGGTAATGGTTCAGTGTGTCTTGAGCAGACGTGCAGGATGCCTCGTAGACGTATGCGAGAACCGTACCTTCAAATGAGTGAGTTTGAAAGAGGGCGCATTATTGGCATGAAAGAACGTGATGTATCCATCCGGGAAATTGCTGCTCGTGTGGGACGAAGTGAGACGGCAGTGCAACGGTAGTGTACAGAATAGTTCACAGAAGGCCGTAGAACACGACGAGATGGGTCTTGTCGCACCACCCAGACCACCTTCGGAGAGGATCGACAACTCATCCGAACGGCATTGCAGGACAGAACTGCGTCCTCCTCGGCTCTGGCGCAACAGTGGAACATTATAACACATCGTACACTATCAGAAATGACAGTCCGTCGCCGTTTATTACGGTCTGGGTTACTGGCGCGTCGTCCACTTCTCCGCCTACCTTTGAAATGAAATGTCGTATGGCTTTTAGTGCCGGGATATCCCAGGATGGGTTCGGCTCGCCAGGTGAAGGTCTTTCTATTTGACTCCCGTAGGCGACCTGCGCGTCGTGATTAGAATGAAATGATTATGAAGACAGCACATACACCCAGCCCCCGTGCCACTGGAATTAATCGATTAAGGTTAAAATCCCCGACCCGGCCGGGAATCGAACCCGGGACCCTCAGAACCGAAGGCCAGTACGCTGACCGTTCAGCCAACGAGTCGGACGCCTACCTTTGACTAATGTGCATAAACACGCTAGACTGCAATGGTGTATGGAACGACATCACAGAGCACAAGAATGGCAGCAGATAGTGTTTTCGGACAAATCCATGTTCTGTTTGTTTGAAAATGATGGCCGCATTTTTGTTCGCCGCAGCTAGGGGGAGAGGCATCACATTGACTGCATGCGCAGAGGTCATATAGCGCCAACTCAAGGCCTTATGGTATGGGGTGCTATTGAGTACAATCACAAATCACAGTTTGTGAATGTATACGTAGGACACTGTGACCAGTTTGACCAACGTGAATGACATCCTGCGAGCCGTAGCTATACACTTTTTGCACAACACCCCAGCAGGACAACGCGCGACCACATGTTTCTACACGAACACGTGCCTTCTTGTTGTCACAGGATGTCAGACTGTTGCCCTGGCCCGCTAGATCACCGGACTTATCACCAATAGAAAATGTTTGGGATATGGTGAAACAACGGGTGAGGTGTTGTGACCCATCGCCAACCACCAAAGATGAACTGTGGAACCAGGAGAATACAGCATGGATGGCTATAATACCCCAAGACGCCGTTCGCGCCTTATACGCGTCGATGTCATCACGCATGGAACAAGTTATCAGTGCCCATGGAGGCTCCAGTGCCTACTAGGCAAGAGGACACATCCTGAACCTAGGTGACTGAAGTCCTAATCGTTCCTGCAGAACATACTAATGAACATATCCTGTGCATATGAACTTCCTACCTCTAGTTTTTCAATGATGGAAAGAGAGCAACACTTTCCAATTTCCGATTTTGTAAAGAAATTGCGTTTCTATTTTTCTGAGCGTGGTGTCGTGTGGTTGGCATGGCGAATTTCCTTTGCCGCTATTCTTGGTTTTCTAGACCTGGGACGCTTTCTCGCCGTCAGATAGCTTGTCAATATAGGCTGAATGGACTTAGACGCAGCCCTCAGATACCGGGAATCGAGAACGGAGCGTTCGGGTAAGAAGCAGGCATGATACCCCTACACCACGGGGCCAGCCATCACTAACTTCTCACTCAATTTAACTGAAAATCACGCACTGTGATCATGAGTACAATTTTGATAAAACAGCTGAGTCGGTTACTTAGGGCATTGGTTCGCATTTTCAACAGCCACGTGAAACTATAAGCCTTTCTGGTTGGTGTACTTCCCCGTCAAAAGTCAATGGTAATGATGAATACTTACAGACCCTACTATAAACATATTTCGAAAACTTTAGGACAAATATTGAGGTGTGATGAGAAAAACATATTATTAAAAATATTACATCTGACTTAAGTAACTTGTAGTAGGACAACCACAGCGGTGTGGTTGATAATGACAAGATCAGTTCAGACTAGAAGGTACAAAGGAATGGATATTTTTGAAAATTGATGTTTTAGCGCCGTCTTCTCTGAAGAAAAGTAAAGTACATAATGTCACAGATATCTGCTACCAACATTCAGCAGCAACTTGGAAATCCTGTCCTGAGATTTAATCTTATTTTTTCAATTGGCTTTACGTCGCACCGACACAGATAGGTGTAACTAGACGATGGGAGAGGAAAGGGCTAGGAATAGGAAGGAAGCGGCCGTGGCCTTATTTAAGGTACAGCCCCAGCATTTGCCTGGTGTGAAAATGGGGAAACCACGGAAAACCATTTTCAGGGCTGCCGACAGTGGGGATCGAACCCACTTTCTCCCGAATGCAAGATCACAGCTGCGCGTTCAGTCGTGAGATTTCCTAGTTCTATTATCATAACTCATAAGAAACGAAAACACTGAAGGCATCAAACTAAAGTACAAGACAAAATGTTATTTAAAGTAGTCTTATGAACAATATATGTTAAAAGTTATATGACGACAAACATTTCTAATGTTAATTAAACCAAGAAGCATACACAGTGATACAATAAGGTACGATTTTTTGTGATTGGTGTTACTTTCCACCTACAACCATTACGGAGACGCCGAGGTGCCAGGATTTTGCCTCGTGGGAGTTGACATGAGGCTGGCGAATCGGAGCACCTTAGAATACCGTCGGACTGAGCCAGGATCGAACCCGTGAACTTCAGCTCAGGAGCGTAGTGCTCTCACCGTCTGAGCTACTCAGTTCGGCTAATTAGGAACGATTTTGAGAAAGACTGAGTACGTTACTCAGAGTAATATTTGGTACTTCTTAAATTCAAGAGGGCAACCCTAGTACAAAAGCGTCTTCCCAGGAAGGACGTCACGTGGGTGGGCTAGTTGACGATCGAATGTCCGCCAAAAGATGTTGATATAGGATTCTCAGGCTCGTCCGTTCCAGTGTTGGACATGTCCCAAGAATGTGTGGCGTGCCGATAATGTGTATTCCAAGTTCGTAGGAGTCTGTGCGCAAACAAATTGGCTTCAGTTATATTCTCTGCCATGTAAGCGTATAGGCTTACATTATTTCTCCCATCTTAATACAGAATGTAGTGATTTATAGGTATTTTCTAACTGTTGGGTTCGATTCAGTGTCGCTAACCATGCAGTTGACTGACCCTACTTGCCGAAAATAAGCTCACAGCTGCGCGCCCCTAACTACAAGGCTAACTCGCTCTGTTAATTACACATCGACTTAACATTGTTCAGTCTTTCGTAGTCGGAATACCAACACTGGTTGTTGAAGTCCATACTATCCCTTATCTTTTTAAGAAGTTGTCATACTAGCAGTCTATGCTCAAAGCCTAGTGGAGAAGGAAAGTTTACAACCATTCAGTCTACGATCCATTCAGCCCACTGTGGGCCTTAGTCTAACCCAGCTCAGGCGGTTGTTCTAGAATTGGAATGACGACTTTCCCAATGTTTGGCTTTCTTGACCAGTTTCACTGACTCTTAGATCAGTTCACTTCACGAGGCTAAGAAGGGAAAGGTACCGTGGTATCATCTACCGATTATCTCGAACTTTGTAAGTGATGAAGTGATAACTATGCCCTAAAAATTCACCTTTCGAGAAAATGTGTAAGCTCGTCGACCTTAGAAGGAAGACCAACACTTTCTTCACTATTTTAGTAGGTATTTTCCACGTTCGCCAATTATATACTTGTATAATTACCTCGAGGTGAGTTATCTCTGATCGGATGATGAATATTCCTAATTGCAAAATTGTGTACATTTTCATACAGATGTGTAATACGTCATAACAGATTTTGTCGACTAAAACATTAATTTCTCTTCGGAAAAGTCACTGCATGCCTTTAAACAACCTCTTTAAAAACCCTTTTTATTTTAAAAAGACATGTATACTCCCTTTTCCCCAAAAATGTTTCGATTTCTTTGGTCGCGTTAATCAACCCGAGCAAGTTATTGCAGTGAAGAAGAACATCTATGAAACTAGTGTTGAATATTTCAAAGAAAATTATATAAGTGGCTCAGACGGTTAAGGCGCTGGCCTTCTGATCCCAACTTGGCAGGTTCGATTCTGGCTCAGTCCGGTGGTATTTAAAGGTGCTCACATACGTCAGCCTCGTGTCGGTAGATTTACTGGCACGTAAAAGAACTCCTGCGGGACTAAATTCCGGCACCTCGGAGTCTCCAAAAACCGTAAAAAGAGTAGTTAGAGGGACGTAAAGCCAATAGAATTATTATTACATGTATCATTGACTGATTTGATGATTTTAGCGAGAGACACCATCCCGAAACTTTTTGCAATCTTCTGTATCCAGTTCGGATTTCCAAAATCCTTCATTACTACTGAACTGCGAGGGTACACCCGCCCCCGTTAATTTAAATCAAGCGCCTTGTGAAATGACATCCTAGAATTAAAACTTGAATCAACTAGAGCAAGAAGTTGGGACGTTGGTCAACAGATATCGCTATTAAAGTGATAAAGTAATTTTGTATTCCTAGGTTTACTAGGCCTACATGCCTTTGCTGGCAGGACCTAGTGTTTACAGTGCACTATGTCTTCTGGTATAGGCTAGAGCAATTTTGTTACTTTCATAGATCTGTCTCTGTCTTATCCTTGGCTTTGACAATATGAAAGTGACTGAGACATGAGCGATGCTAGTAATGCCAATCCTTATGCAGCCAGTCCCTGCTAGGAATGGTGTGAAAATGTTGCTCAAAAGGTCGGTTGGTGTATGCATTTCAGTGGGCTTGGCAGACTGATATGTAATAGCAACTCTGGCTCGGTGATAAAAGCAACGGGAAACTACCTCACTCCTCATTTCCCTAGTACGCCTCTTCAGCGATGCCTAGGCCATCTATGACAGCTGATGGCAAAGCTATAGAGGATCCCACCAGCGTTAGCGCTGAAGGACTTAACATACATACATACATACATACATACATACATACATACATACATACATACATACATACATACATACTGAACCCACGACCTTTGTGCCATAAGAATTTTAAGTATGAAAATTATTACGAGAGGCCCCATGTCAATTGTAATAGGAAGCTCGAAATTTTATATATATCACGGGAGTGAAACGTGGCAAGGAGGTAGCTACTTTCCGTCCCACACTCTGAGATGTGACGTCATCCGCACGTGTCGGCAGTGGAAGGATACAGAAGAAAGTTTATGTTGAATAAATATAAATGAAAAAAGTTGTGAATGCAATATAATGAGGGTCCTGTATTTTTCTGTAAGACGATTGGTCTTTAGTAAGACGTATTTGAGACTACTAAGCCATCTCTAGGGATTATTTCAGATGGACGCGAGTGTCTAGCTTACCCAAGCTAAGTCGACGAAAAAAGTAGTGCCTATCAAATGAGGTCATTTAACCAGTTAATTTAATAGGAATACATTTTAAATGTCTAGGAACACTACTGTTAGCAATGTAGCAAGTATGTGGTTAATCAAAAACTCTTAAATACAGTTCATTTAAGTCGAAAGAGTTACGCAAATTTTCTTGGCGGCAAAGGTAAAATGCCTGGAGAGACGGGGTACTGTCTATAAATATAGAAGGGACGCCATGTCGTAAGCCCTGCATTTTGTATCGTGAGGCTGAAGACAGAGGGTTGAACTGCTCTGTAAATCGATTGACAAGTCCAACCAACAGATTTCAGCCGATGTGGCTGGGGTCTTGACTCCATGTGGAGTTTTTCTTTGAGCAGAAGTAACTGTATTAAAAGGACGGTCAAGATACCGAAGATTTTTTTATAAATTTGTGTGTGGTAAGGAAAGTAATACTATCAGTCGAGTGCGATTAACAAAAACGACAAGTGAAGGGCATTTCTTTTTTCATGCTTTATTTCCAGGAAAAGGAAGAAAAATGCAATGTACAGCCAAAAATGTAAAAATGGCCAAATAAACGAAAAAGGGTCCCCGGTGAGCCCAAGGATGAACGCTGGCGTGACTTAAGGTAGGTGACATGCCATCTTAACGCCTACTATATCTTGTTTCATGATGTCAAACTTATATGTATTTGAAGTGGGTATTTATGACGCAGTTGGTCACCCATATTGTTTCTTTGTGAATGTCAGAATATGGCGAAAAAGGGTCATCTGTTTTATTTTTTGCTTGGATAAATTTTTAAAGTATTGCGAGTGCCGTGTAATGTTGTAAAAAGTTATTAATGAGGGTTTCGAAGTGATATCACCTATATTTTGTGATGTCAAATTAAGATGTTTATTCGACGGAAAATTTTCAGATGAAATTTTATGGAATTGGTGCGAAAGGGATCCGTGTTTACCCATTTTTAATCGAATGGAAGCCCTGTACGTAGTGTTGAGGAATGCAGATCGGTGAATTTTGTCACGAAGTGTAACGTATTCTATGTCCGTTTAAACCGTGTCTGAGTGACAATAATAACAGTAAATTTGTCAGACATGTTCGTGAAAATCCAGTTTTAAAATACGAGATCATTTTATGCGAAGTTGTTCATTATTAAAGTATTGTGCGTTATTAGGTGTCCTGGGTTCTAGTAAGGATTTTTATTCCAGTTATTTTGTCAGTGAGAGTCGTTGAGTTTGAGGGCAGAGATCAGATTTGTCGTATGAGTTGAGATAGGATTTGTGTATCAGGTAGATTAAGCTGGGACTTTGTGGGAGCCCGAGGAATATTTTATAATGTTTGGGATGAAAAGTAGAATGCGAGAATCTACGAAGGTATTAATTTGAGACGAGTACAATTATTGTAGGACATCTAAAAGTAAATCTATGTGCATATTTGTTTTGTCAGAATATCGTATTTTGTTCTATTTTGCGAAGTCAAAGGGGTTCATTCTTTGAAGCCAGTCATGTATGAGGATGCCATGTGTTTCACGTTGAAACTGACAGACAGAAGAGGGTCGTCTGTTTCAAGCCGCCAGCTGATCGATAGGGGACATTTAGTATAACGGAAGACGTGTAGAGTGTTACGTATTGAAACGAGATTGCGTTCTTGGCAGCGGATATCATTAACTACGGGATCTAGTTGAAATTTTCCGGGAATAACGTATAGGTTATTAGATACTGTGCATTTGTTTAATTGAAATTGCAATGTATGTTTGAAACCCTAAAGTTAGAGTATAAAGAGCGAGGTTATCTAATTTCAGGGTTGTCCAAAATATAGAGTTTAGTTTAGTTTATTGCCTTTCTTATATGGCGGGGCTCAGGCTATGGAGCCTGCTATTATGCCAAACCATATTATACAACACCTTTATACAATTTACAGAATAATGTACATAAGGAGTGGTGGTAGTGATGATTGTTTTGTTTGTGAGGGTGCACAAACTTTATGAAATGTTATGACAAGATATTACATCGTATTCGGCTAATTCGGCTTACATTATACGGCGAGTTACTTTCGGTTTGTACTAGATTATTAGGGTTATCAAAGTTTTAATAATGGCTAGGGTTAGGTTAGATTTAAAGTGTGATGTCATCAAACAAGATAAGATACTGGAAATGAATTATGTAATTTTTTTCCAGCTACAAAATAATGATAGATGATAAACATTAAACATGAATTGAATATAACTGCGTCAAACGTTGAGTAGGGACTTGTGAAAGAAACCATTCGTCCGTGAAGATAGAATTTGTTCTTCATTAGGATTTCATTAAATCATTTTTATTTATTTAATTATAAAATTCAGTGGAACCGTATTTGTGAAATAACTTTGAAGCAAGCGAATAACTTGGAGATGCATTCTTGAAATCGCAGTTTATTTTTCTGGGAATATTTAAGTGTTAACGTAACGATTAAGGGGACATATCCGAAGGTAATGGATTTCACTGCCACAAATTATTGTGAGCGTTGTTGTTGTTGTTGTTGTTGCATTATTTGACTTTGATTGATTGAGCAGTAAATGTGCTGGGGTTAGTAAAGTGGAAACTTTGGTCATCAACTGATGTAACTTAATTGTTTAGCCTTCAGCTTCGAAACTTGGATGGTCATGGGGTCATCAACCTCAGGGACTTTGATTAGGGCCATATGCCACTGTAGCATCACTTTCCTTGCGGTCATCATCCACAATGACTTTAAAGTAACTTAAAAGCTTAGAGGTCGGTCCATGACATAGTCGCAGGTCACATCGATTCAATTAAGGGTCCATGCCGTATAACTACTGTGTGACACACACCGATTGGACTGCCTTAATTATACCCAGAGTCCAGAGTTCGTGTTACGAGGGCTGGACCATCAAGAATCATTATGATGGTACATGTAGTCTCACATGGAAGCCGAATTTAAGGATTTCCAGACTTTCCTTTCTTTCTTTCTTTCTTTAATAATTGAGACAATGGTTTCTAGTAAGGATGCCCATCAGGCAGTTAAGTTAAAGGCTCAAACCAGCGTTCGGCCCGTCTGTGTAAAAATGAAAGTGGTGGAGTGGACAAGATAGAGTCCGAATTATACATGGATTTCAAATTATTAGTTTTTTCAATAAATGTTTCCAAAATAAAATACAAATATTTTATGAATAAGACCTTTCATTTGAGTAGATAGATTAGGATACTGAACCCTACCTTTACCTCAGCAAGTGACGAAGAACCCGATACGACTCAAGAGATAGATCTCATGAAATTTTGCTGATAAGTAAGGAAGGTAGGTATCCTTCAGAGTAGACCAAAGGGTTCAATACATACATACATACATACATACATACATACATACATACATACATACATACATACATACATACATACATACATACATACATAGGTTTACTACATTGAGTTAATTGTCTTTTGTTTTTGGTATGTTAAAGTTGTCAACACTTCGACCTCCTTCCGCCAACTTCAAAAGTAGCCAAGAGGATATTTCCTGTACTTAATTTTCAACCATAAAGCGTTTTCTTCTACATATTTAATTATCCAATAAAAGTTGGGGGTGTGTCGGGCGTTAGTCCAGATCTCTCTCGAGCCTTCCTCTCTGGTATAAAAGCTGGCAATTTTTCGAGCTAATTTGTCTTCTTGATCGTCCAGTGTACTGAGTGTGTACTAATAGTGGAGGCGAGGGCGTCTCGCCCTTCATCGAGCAGTTCAGCTCAATAAGGTAATGGCAGCCATGTGCTAACTGTGTGATAGCCTCTGATAGCTAACCCGAGGGGAAGGTTTCCTGTCCGTAAGAATGTAACTTTAATTTCCAATCTTCAATAATGTAGACTTTTTCTTCAAATGTGAATCTCTAACTAGCCTGAAAACTTAGCCGAAATTCGGGAATAGAGAGTGTGACACCCTCTCGACTTGTAATGGAGGTGACTATGTTTTTGTAATCGTTTCCTATCTGTAGCCTTGTAACTTAAATTTTCTCCATCTAGTCACCTCAGTAGAATAGAATTAGCCTCTGTAACTTCGGGCCAGAAGCCCAAATAGGGTTTTAATGTAGTGTGCACATTTCAAGGAGAGCAAATGTGTGCCTCCGCATCATTTTGATTTTTGGGCCAGTAACTTTAACCTGTGTTTTTTTCTTCCCGCCAAGGCCCGGTGGAATGAGTATTCGATACTCCTGTAAAACATAGTTATTTCTGTTTAGTGTTTAAACTGTTGAGAGTTGAAGACAGTGAAATCTGTTTGAACTATTAAATGTAGATTGTGCCTCGAGAGGCCTGGAAACTTTAAATTTTCAGTGAGCAAAGATGCTCCGGTTGTAATGGTATTAGGTTCGGAGCTCAGTCTCCTATACATTCATAGAGCATAGATGCTCTTACTATTCTTGTAGATATATTCTGTAAATGAAATGGGGAGACCTGTCTCGTTAACTTTTGGGTGTATGGAGCAATTGTGTTCAAATAACACGTTGTAAAATTGGAGCTTCAAGCTCAGATGATAAATTTACCAATTTTGTTGATTTCCTGACTTCTACTTTGTATTTAAACTACTGTACCTGAAATTTTGTTTCGTCGCTGAGCGACTTGTTTGTTAATATTTTGGCAGTTGAAAAAAGAAAAAAAAGAGTAGAAAAGAAATATAACTTTAATTTTACAGCTTTTAATTAATCTTTTGATTTTAGTAGATAGACCCATTCATGCCCGCACCTTCTTTAACCTCTGTCCACCACGAAAATACCGTAACAACTACCATTGCAGTTAGCGCACATAAAGCCTCTATCTCCATTTAATGACCCACTCATATGAACTTTAAATGCCAATTTGGCTTAATGCCCGGAAAAAAGCACAACACAAGCGGTCACTTACCTACTAAATGAAGTGGAAGAAGCATTAAGGAAATCCAAAGGCAAATACTACAGTATACAGTACTTGTGGATTACACGAAAGCATTTGACTCGGTAAATCGGGAATTACTAATACAGAAGATTAAATGTTCGTCCACAGGGCGAGTTGGCCGTGCGGTTAGGGGCGCGCGGCTGTGAGCTTGCATCCGGGAGATAGTGGGTTCGAATCCCACTGTCGGCAGCCCTGAAGATGGTTTTTCGTGGTTTCCTATTTTCACGCAAGGCAAATGCTGGGGCTGTACCTTAATTAAGACCACGGCCGCTTCCTTCCAACTCCTGGGCCTTTCCTATCCCATCGTCGCCATAAGACCTATCTGTGTCGGTGCGACGTAAAGCCATTAGCAAAAAAAAATGTTTGTCCAGTGAATTACGTCCGATAACATTTCTTTTGGAATACATCTTGGCATACAACCTTATATGCCTTTGCTGGCAGGACCTAGTGTTTACAGTGCACTATGTCTTCTGGTATAGGCTAGAGCAATTTTGTTACTTTCATAGATCTGTCTCTGTCTTATCCTTGGCTTTGACAATATGAAAGTGACTGAGGTATGAACGATGCTAGTAATGCCAATCCTTATGCAGCCAGTCCCTGCTAGGAATGGTGTGAAAATGTTGCTCATAGGGTCGTTTGGTGTATGCATTTCAGTGGGCTTGGCAGACAGATATGTAATAGCAACTCTGGCCCGGCGAGGAAAGCAACGGGAAACTACCTCACTCTTCATTTCCCTAGTACGCTTCTATGACAGCTGATGGCAGAGCTGTTGAGGATTCCACCAGCGGAATCGCTGACGGGCTGAACGTACATACATACATACATATAACCTTATATAAATTGACGACGGCATTATCATATCAAGTCCCATCGGGCAGACTAACGGAGTTTAGCAGGGTGACCCTTTAACCCCACTTTTATTCAAAATCGCCACGGCAGACATTAAAAGTATAATTCAGGACACCCCAAGTACGACGCTATTACTTTATGCAGGTGAGATGATGTTAGGGTCCTCAAACAAACTAGAATTACAAAGAATATTAATAGAACTAGAAAAATGGTTAAACGAAAACCACTTTGAAATTAACCGCCAAAAAAATTGTTCAAATCACATTTAGAAAAGGCAGAAAATCTACTCTTAAAGATACCTTCACGTTGTACAAAAGAACCATTAATTGCAGTGAAAAAATTTAATTACCTGGGTATAACCCTCCAGACTTCAGCAAGATTATTCAACCATCATGTATATCAGGGCCTCTCAAACGCCCAAAATCTCACGCGTGCAGATAGAGGCGCAAGAGCTCCGTGCACTGTGCATCGCTGCCGCTCGGCATGGCTCGGATCAACGCTTCGTCTCTGGGCTACTCGGCTAAGCTCGGCTCAACTCGCCTATACTCGGCTCAAGTCAGCCCGGATTTGGAGCGCTACGGCGCAAGTGGGGCAGAGGGAGACAGGCGGAGCGAGCGAGACAGGCGTGAGGAAAGAGAGAGTAAGCGCTATTGCTCCAAATCGAGGAGTGGGGGGGTCTGCACTCTGGTCAACCAAGCCAAGTCGTCTTTTGCACCGTGCACAGTGCATGCACCCTGAGAGGCCCTGATGTATATACTGGAGAGCACGTTATAAATTCCATCACCAGAACACTGTTTTATGTACAACATGCACATAATTTTATTTGCATAGCCACTTACGGAGTTTTATAATTGACAATTCGTTGTTTTGAACAACAGATTTTACATATGATTTTAATTGGACTTCATGCTTGATATCATGTTCACACCGCACCATTTTAACATTGAAGATTGACAAGGCGCTATCACGCCACGTCACAGGATACAAAGACTTTGCATTTACTTATTTTAATGTGTCCTTACCTTATTTTTAATGTTATGTATTTGTATTTGTGACTGAAGATGTCCTATAAGAGGACGAAACATGTTTCATGAGTGTAATTTAATGTAGTCTTTGTAATAAAGACAATTACAGTATTGTAAAGGTGGAATTATAAAATATAAACTTTCACAAGTTTATACTAGAGAGGTCAGCAAAAACTATCACAGCCATCTATTAGATCAAAACTCTAAAATCCTTACCTCTCTTTACAACTTTGACACTATTCGGTACGTTCATCTCACCCACTGTGACGCATGGTCTAGAAATAATACGGGGTTACCCTACAGTCTGTGATCACGAAAGATTAGTGTGTGTCAAGTCGTGTTTCTTAAAATGTGGCCTAAGATCTGGAAAAATGGCCCATACAAGATTAGTTCACGAGCTAGTGAGGGCATCTTACATAGAGGACCTTAGGATGAAATTATAATTACCAGCTACAGGACCATGCACACGCCTATTAGAGTTAGGCCTACACAAGCAAAGAGAGGAGAGATCGATCAAGATTTTTATATTAATGAACGTGGGCCAACGAGAATCAAAATCAAAGGCATATAGTAACGAGACTCGCCATTCATGGTTTCCACCATAAGATATGTTCAATCAGATAATTACACAGCCCGAGTGACAAATGTGCATGTGTACTACGTAGTCAAAGGTGTACCACGTGCCACAAAAGAAACAATCTTTCAGTGAATACAGTAAGAATTAATGCACCGAACGAGTTGGCCGAGCGGTTAGGGGCGCGCAACTGTGAGCCTGCATTCGAGATATAGTGAGTTCGAACACCACTGTCGGCAGCCTTGAAGATGGTTTTCCGTGGTTTCCCATATTCACACCAGGCAAAATGCTGGGGCTGTGCCTTAAGTAAGGCCACGGCCGCTTCTTTTCCACTCCTAGCCGTTTCATATCCCATCGTCGACAGAAGACCTACCAGAGTCGGTACGACGTAAAGCCATTTGTAAAGGAAAGAAAAGGAATTAATGTCCATTCGGGAGATCCTTTTTCCTTTGTATTTCAATAAAGGATGTATATTATTATTATTATTATTATTATTATTATTATTATTATTATTATTATTATTATTATTATTATTAAGGACTTTAACAATTGCCACTGTTTCTTCAATTATTCGATTTCTTAAATGACTAGGTTGATGCCTAGTAAAAATTTGTATGATACTGTTTGTCCTTGTGACATCCTGCAAGTACTGTAGGAAGAATAAAAAGTTAAATATATAACTATTTCGCTGTGGTTTAATGGATATTATCGATTGGGTATTGTTGTAATTCTGCATAAAAATATTTAATGCAAGGTTTACAATAAGCTTTTCTGGCTAAAGTTTTATTTCTCCAAGCAAAATGCAGTTGTACTGGTTGTACTGGACCGGGATCGAACCCGTGAACGCGGTAATGCGAAAAATAATCCCTAACCCTCAAGGCTACAACTTTATCACCAGTCCGGAAGTTCGATCAACTAATCCATTCTCTACACTCAGTGTTCTGCACGATTCTCCATCTCCAGTGTACTTCTAATCTACACCGTTCCATTCTCATTAAATTAATGTATTTTTCTCCTTGTATCCATACTGATTCCAAATATACCGCCTTCAAAAGAGCGTGTGTGCTAATGCTGTGCAATGGTTACACTTGCACTACACCTGCGTGCCTCTCATTAATTAAGGCCCACCTCAACAGCCATTTTGACCTGTATGCATCTCAATGTAGTAATCTGTGGAAAGCATTCAGCAGCACTTTCTCCGTACCGTACCGTATTACATCACATCTCAATGAAAAGGTCTTCCTAACCTGCTTCTGTACAGAGAAAAGACCATTGAACTGTAATGGAGGGCAAGAATCCCATCATATAATTAATGTTGTTATACCGGATAATAATAATAATAATAATAATAATAATAATAATACCACTGCATTTCTCCATACCAAATACGGGAACACCGAATGTTATATTCGTTTAAGTAGGGTATCTAAGAGATAATTTCCTTTAATACATAAGATAAAGCAGTCCAGAAATATCGGGATAAACGTATTTAAATTTTTTTCACGTCTGCCAACCCACTTATCATTTCCACATCGATCACATGGCAGGCCAAATACCGCCACTACACCACAGCAGTATGTCCTGAAGCCTTATACTATGCTGCTGAATTCTTGATCCTCACCCTCGAGCTCCTGCAAATACCACCGGACTGACATGTGTATTATAGACGTTTGTTATGTGTTCATTGAGATATTCTCCAACGATGTAATTATGCAATGTTATACCCAATATTACCACTGCACTCGTTAGAAATCCGGTCACGAGTTATTGTACTCGTAGTTTCTCAGTGTTGCTCGTCTGCTGGCGTGACCTCCCTCACTTAATTAGCTCTAAATCAGAGAACCGACTGTACGCAACGTATGCTCTTGTTATACAAAAATTGAATTTACTCGTAATTTCCATCGGATACTGTATGCAAAAGAGGCTATATTGATTACTCCCAACATTCGAGCGTGTTTGTATTTTGCAAAATACTGATACAATTTGAGCAGGTGTACTATTTTAAGTATTTTGTCTACCAAGATAATACATTAATAATAGTCGAGAAGTATTCAGTCTTACTACAAAGCCGGGCTGAGTGGCTCAGACGGTTGAGACGCTGGCCTTCTGACCCCGACTTAGCAGCTTCGATCTTGGCTCACTCCTGTGGTATTTGAAGGTGCTCAAATACGTCAGCCTGGTGTCGCTAGATTTACTGGCACGTAAAAGAACTCCTGCAGGACTAACTTTCGACAACTCGGCGTCTCCGAAAACCGTGAAAGTAGTTGGACATAAAAGCCATTATTATTATTATTATTATTATTATTATTATTATTATTATTATTATTATTATTATTATTATTATTATTATTATTATTACCACACGTCTCCCTCTGTGATAAATCTTTTCCATCTGACACGGTATTGAGCAGCACGTTTCGCTTCTTCATAGCCTCACGACCCAGCGTTCTCAAGGAATGTCTTCACGAAGGTTTTTCTTGGTCTTCCTTGAGGGCGCTTGTTTAGGATTTTAGCTTCTATCACCTCAGTAATTAAACTGCCATTGCGTAGCCTACGGGCTATGCACATGAGCAGTCGCTTCCGAATCTGACCCTGCAACTGCCTCCTCTACCGTGCAGTAACTCGAACAAAGGAAATAAGAAATTATCAGACTTCATTTTAATTATTATCCAAATATAATTCATCCGTCTCGTAGATAAAAATCCTGTGAATACCCATAACAAACATTATCTCTATAGGTTCAATAGTTTCTGAGGAAAAAGGTGTACCTACAAGGAAATACAATATTCCTTTTTCGAGAGAGCGTACATTATATAATACCTCAGCATTCATCACCGCCCTTGTCCAACTTAACTTTCTGCAAATCAATGGCATGGGTTGTAATTATTAGAGCCCGAATTCTTATGCAATTACATATTCCATTCCTTTACTTGTACCCAACTGGAAATGAAAAATGTCGGCGAGTTGTGGTTCTGGTATGAATATACCTTGTTTCGTTTTACATATTCTTACAAGGGGAGGTTAAGGCGCCTGAGTGGCCGACGCGGTCCATCTTTGGTACACGTGTAGGGCATGATCAGGAGGATAACATGTGCAACTAGTAAGGCGCAATTCTCAGCCGTTTCCGAGAAACTAATAAATAAAAAATTCCAGTGCGCTTATGTGCAAGCTGTTTCCGAAAAAGACAACGAGCTCGTGGCGCAGCGGCAAGAACTCCGCTTCGTAAGCGCGGGATCGCTGGATCGAATCCCGCCGAAGGACGATCTTTCCAAATATTTCACTTCTTCTTTTCCTACCGCTTTTTCCTCCTCGGGGGTCGCGGGTGCAAACTGCGTCGCACATGGGGATTTCGCCCTGTTTTACGGCCGGATGCCCTTCCTGACACCAACCCTGTACAGAGGGATGTAATCACTATTGCGTGTTTCTGTGGTCGTTGGTAGTGTGGTATCTTGTCTGAATATGAAAGGTTTTCGAATATTTCACATCTCTCTCAAATTAAGGTGTATTCAATAATGTTCATTTTTGGAATCAAATAAAAATACACTGAAGAAAATGGAAATTGCAACACCCAGAAGGAGTGGTGCTACATTGCTGCAATTGAACATGCAGGACGAGTGTTCGGTTGTGATTCGACGATTACACTTTCAGGTCCCTCTGACCGAAAGTTTGGACAACAATCAATACAGGATATGCCCACCACGAGCTGCAATACATTGATGAATTCGTCAAGGCATGGAAACAATAAGGCCCTGAATCGCTTCCTGAGGAATTGTGACCCATGCTTGCTGCACTGCACGGGTCAGTTGTTCCAGAGTTGTGGGTGGCTGAGGACGGTTGGCCAGTTGTCGACCCATCATGTCCCAAACATGCTCAGTAGGACTGAGGTCCGGGGATCTGGCGGGCCATTCTAAGGTTGTGATATCGTGGAGAGCTTCTCTGGAGATGCGTGCAGTGTGAACCCGGGCATTGTCCTGCTGAAACATCCCATTAGCAATGTTCGCCATCATAGGGACAACTACTGGAATGAGTACCCTATCAACGTACTGTCGAGCAGTCATAGTGGCCTCAACAAGCACTAATTGTGATTTCACATTAAAGCCAATAGCTCCCCAGACCATAATGCTTGGTGTTGGCCCTGTGTGCCTCTCGACAATAAGATCTGGGCGGCCTCTCTCCCCGGTACGTCGGCGCTCACTGCGGGCAAGACAAAAGCGCGATTCATCACTAAAGACGACCCTATGCCATTCGTCGACCCACGTCGATCCTTCTCGACACCAGGTCAGCCTTACACGTCGCTGTTGTGGGGTCAATGGAACACCTGCAGGGACACGGGGTCGTAAGCCAGCTGCACGCAGGCGATTACCAACAGTTTGTTGTGTAACGTGGGGTGCCACAGCTGCTCGAATTGCGCTACTGTTGCATGGGGTTCCATCCGGGCCATCCGAATGATGCGGCGATCCTCTCCCACAGTTGTCTGTCGCGCTGGGCCTGTGCCAGGTCTACGAGTGTGGGTACCTTCATTTGACCACTGCTGCCATACATGTTCTTTCGTAGATGCCTGTCGGCCAATACGTGCAGCGACAGTCCTTAGAGATAATCCAGCCTCATACAGCACAATTATCCGAGCCCTCTCAAACGGCGACAGTTGTTGATAGCGTGCTCTTCTCTGTCGTCGAGGCATATTTGACGGGGAACACTTCACTGCACAGACTGCAAGTCACCTACGCTACACCAGAGTCCGTATACTGGAGTTGATTCCTCCGCGACCAATCACGTGGGGAGACCTGTAGCAACAATCCAATGGGTCTGAAACTTTGATCGTTTACATACCTACATAGCATCGTTCCATATCTTGAAAATCAACACAAACGACCAATGTCTTCATGACGTTGCAATTTCCATTTTCTTAAGTGTAATTAGCGGGAAAAGGGTTCTGAAAAAAAACGTACAGGGGCTGTTTGAAAAATGAATACTTTTATTCCCAGTGTTTTGTACAACTTATTATACCCTATCTTTTATTCACTATCATGCTGTTCGCACGACGAATTACTGCACGGACTAGGATGATATTGATCATAGAAGCAAGAGAAATAATAATTATTGCGCAAGTGATAAATGCCGTATTTTTGCATTTTTGTAAAAAAAATTCAGAACCCCTTTTCCACTAACAAAAATTATTTATTGGAATTGATTCGGTCCGCCTCTGTGGAGTAGTGGTTAGTGTGATTAGCTGCCACCCCCGGAGGCCCGGGTTCGATTCCCGGCTCTGCCACGAAATTTGAAATGTGGTACGAGGGCTGGAACGGGGTCCACTCAGCCTCGGGAGATCAACTGAGTAGAGGTGGGTTCGATTCCCACCTCAGCCATCCTGGAAGTGGTTTTCCGTGGTTTCCCACTTCTCCTCTAGGCAAATGCCTGGATGGTACCTAACTTAAGGTCACGGCCGCTTCTTTCCCTCATCCTTGTCTATCCCTTCCAATCTTCCCATCCCCCCGCAAGGCCCCTGTTCAGCATAGCAGGTGAGGCCGCCTGGGCGAGGTACTGGTCATCCTCCCCAGTTGTATTCCCGACCCAATGTCTGAAGCTCCAGGACACTGCCCTTGAGGCGGTAGAGGTGGGATCCCTCGCTGAGTCCGAGGGAAAAACCGACCCTGGATGGTAAACAGATTAAGAAGAATGAATTGATTCGAAAATTAACATTATTGAAGACACCTTAATTTGTTTTTGTTTTTTTGCTAGGGGCTTTACGTCGCACCGACACAGATAGGTCTTATGGCGACGATGGGATAGGAAAGGCATAGGAGTTGGAAGGAAGCGGCCGTGGCCTTAATTAAGGTACAGCCCCAGCATTTGCCTGGTGTGAAAATGGGAAACCACGGAAAACCATCTTCAGGGCTGCCGATAGTGGGATTCGAACCTACTATCTCCCGGATGCAAGCTCACAGCCGCGCGCCTCTACGCGCACGGCCAACTCGCCCGGTCCTTAATCTGTGAGAGATGAAAAATATTTGCAAAAAAAAAGAAAAAAGTCTATCAACGGGATTCGTTCCAGGTATACCGCGCTTACGAAGCAGAGCCCTTGCCGCTGCGCCACGAGCGCATTGCCTTTTTCTCAAACATAGCTTGCACATACAAGAACTGGATTTTTTTATTAATTAGGCCTAATTTCTCGGAAACGGCTGAGAATTGCGCCTTTCTACTTGCACCTGATATAGGCCTACTCCTGTTCATGCCCTGCACATGTACCAGAGATGGATCGAATCGGTCACCCATGCACCATAGCCTCCCCTTGTTAGTAATATTACATATTTTTACATATTATTTGATGAATAAACTATGTTTGTACATATCTAGGTAATTATTCAAAAAAGTTCAGCTCTTTTAATTTCCAGACTAGAGTAGAATAACAGGCGAATTTCATCTCATACCTAATATATTTCATTTGCTAAAGTTGCCTTTTTAAATTCCCTTGAAACTGGGATTTCTAACCCTCTGTCTATGAAATACAGTAGGTCCGAGTGTCTCAACTCCATACAACAGTACTAATCCTTTCTCAGAATCTCGGATGGCTAAGGGCCTTTCATTGGTCGGAGTTTCTAACAAACTCCGTGGAGTCTTCTTTTTTTATTCGTTTACCCCTCCAGCGTCGGTTTTTCCCTCTGACTCAGCGACGGATCCCTCCTCTACCACCACAAGTGCAGTGTCCTGATTCAGACTCTGGGTCGGGGATACAACTGGGGAGGATGACCAGTACCGCGCCCAGGCGGCCTCACCTGCTATGCTGAAGCGGCCGTGGCCTTAAGTTAGGTACCATCCCGGAGGAGAAGTGAGAAACCACGGAAAACCACTTCCAGGATGGCTGATGTGGGAATCGAACCCACCTCTACTCATTTGACTTCCCGAGGCTGAGTGGACCCCGTTCAGCCCTCGTACCACTTTTCAATCGAACCCGGGCCTCCGGGGGGTGGCAGCTAATCACACTAACCACTACACCTAAAGGTGTACAAATTGTACTTCAGGCTTGCCTGCCCCAAGCTGCTCTGCAACAAGCAAAGCAGCTTAGCTTGAGCGTCAGCGAAGCAAGAGTGCACGCGTACTGAGCTGCTAGTCATAGCAAACCAAAACCTGGGTTTCCCTAAGACCTGACAGGTTGCCTGGGACCCGTTCGGACTGCCGGGCTTGACAAGAGAGAACGTGAAGTTTGCTATCGATGCGACGTGATTGTGCCGTTATATGTTAGTGTAGCTATGTATTGCGTCGAGTGCAGCTCTGTTGTAGTTAGAGGTGCAACCAGCAGGAAAATGAACAAATCAACCGTAAAGGAAATCGAAGAAAAATTAAAAAGTGGTGGATTTATTCCAGCAATAAGACAGGGCTCAAGTCTAGCATGGGAAAAATTTTCATGTGTTTATGAACAGGTATCAAATAAGCCAGTAGTTTACTCGCAATGCAATTTTACAAAAAAGCTACTCAACACCCATTCAGGGACCTCAAGTATGTTGTGACATATCTGCAAATTTGACCCAAATTTTTCACAGTCTAATAATATTTTGAAAGAGGACAAGGACTTGGTGACTGACAAGTGCGTGGAAATGTGCGCCAAGGAATTGAGACCGTTTACAACTATTGAGTCCGACTCGTTGGCTGAATGGTCAGCGTACTGGCCTTCGTTTCAGAGGGTCCCGGGTTCGATTCCCGGCCGGGTCGGGGATTTTAACCTTAATTGGTTAATTCCAATAGCCCGGGGGCTGGGTGTTTGTGCTGTCCCCAACATCCCTGCAACTCACACACACCACACATAACACTATCCTCCACCAGAATAACACGCAGTTACCTACACATGGCAGATGCCGCCCACCCTCATCGGAGGGTCTGACTTACAAGGGCTGCACCCGACTAGAAATAGCCACACGAAATTAAAAAAAAAACTATTGAGGGTGAAGGATTTTTAAATTTAGGGCAAACGCTGATAGAAATGCGCAAAAAGTATGGCTCGGTGGATATTTAAAATGTTATCTCGAGTCACAGTTGCTAGGAAGGTACAACTTTCGCGGACAAAGTGCGTAGTAAAACGCTTCCTGATATAGTAAGTGCTATTAAATCAGGTATCTGTGCGAGTACCACTGACCTGTGGACAGATAAGTACAAGGGTGTGCACTATATGTCTGTCACAATGCACTATATAAATAGAGATTGGTCTCTCAATAAGTACGGTATGTATTAATGTGTTCGGCCTTCCCTGACTGTCCAAAAACTGGTGAAAATATTCGCAGTGAATTGGAAGATCGTTTGAAAGGACATGGCGTTGCTCATGAAGATAATTGCAAAATTACATTTGTAAAAGGCCAGGGAAGAAATATTGTTAAGGCCTTCAGCATATACAAGCGTCTTTTATGCATGGCTCATATTAATAATACGGTCTTGAAGCATGTTCTGAGTGAACCCTTTTTGAAAGAAACAGTTCCTAATGTGTTAGCTGTTATCCATTCAGTGAAATCTCTGGTTTCGTACTTTAAAACAAGAGGCATATGTGTGAGGTTACAATCATCTCTGAAACCCTATGTTTCCACTCGGTGGAACAGTTATTTTGACATGCTGCAATCAGTTCACTCCCAGATAGATGCTGTGAGAACTATTTTAGAGAAGAAGGGTGCCTCTGATAAAATGTTCGGTTATGATCAGGACATTACTGGCCTGCTTATAACATTTCTTAAGCTATTTAAGGAAGCCACAATTGATCTTGAGGATGATGAGGACCCGACTTTACATCTGGTCTTTCCGTGGTTTTATGCCTTAAAAGCCCATTGTACTCCACAGGATGACGATGAACAGCTAATATTTCATTTCTTTTAAATTTTAATGTTTTCATACTAAATGAATTTTCATTACTTGACGCTTTGGAAAGAAACCGGTGGTGTCTTCCTGGAGTAGAAAATGGAAGTCACTATGTTACACAAAATTGCAACACTTTTGGTGCCTAAATATCGCACATTAAAGAAACTAAATGCAGGAGAACGAATGTCTGTTTTCGAGGCAGCTCGACAAATGTGTGCTGAAGGTAAGGTTCTCTGGTTATTATTATTATTATTATTATTATTATTATTATTATTATTATTATTATTATTATTATTATACCTATGCAAATGAGATATTTTTAACATTCTGTTATTAGCATAAAATATCAATAACTTGGGTAGATATATTTTCAGAGCAGCTACCCAATCAAAATAGACAAGAAGTCCCATCTTCATATGAAGAAAATTCAGTACAACGTAGGAAAACGAAATTTGATGATTGGGCAGAAAATTCGCCAATGATACATGGTGAGGTCAGTAGGTACTTGCAAGAAGGGTTTATTAGTAACGAAAATATACTGCGGTGGTGGAAAAATAATTCGCACAGGCTGCTCCGACTTGCCTTGTACCGTAGCGAAAAAGGTGCTTAACATACCCGCTACGAGTCTCTCCAGGGAGAGGGTCTTCAGCTGTTCGGGAAATTTTATCAGCGAAAACGTTCCCGTCTTTATAAAGACTTAATGGCATTATAGTAATACACACAAGCGATAATGTGTCCATGCATTAAATATTGGTATGCAGTATGCATAGTATGAGGCGACCACAAACTAAGAGAGCAAATGGTAAAATTACACTTCTAAACTGATTAGTTTTATAGTTATTTCTTTTGGTTTTGTGGGGAAGGGGTTCCTAAATTATTAAATGTATTTCAAAAAATTTACCTATAAAATTATTCTTTTAAAGATATTTATGACCTGTAGCTACATTACGTATATCTTTGTTTCTAATTTTCTCGAATAATAAATAATGCATTATATTTATGGTCATACTTCCATCAGCTGTCATTATGTTTATTTAAATATTCAAATATTTTGTTCAGAGAAACTACTTTTTATTAAGTAACTATGTTCGACAGAGAGAAATATTATTTGTTAATTAGTTACATAAGACGTCTGAATTACGAAATAAATTTAAACATAACTTTGTAATGATTAACATAATACTAAATAACCATACAAAATAATATTTGTGTTGACGAATCCTATATCAATTCTGGCATGTAACAACCCCTTTCCTGCCTTCATTCACGCGAGTCTCATATCAGCACAATGAACGAGCAAACATCGATTAATGCAACAGGAAGAAGAAAGCAAGCAAGCAAGCTAACCTGTAGCCTGCCCAGGTTGGGCTGAGCTTGACCTGGCCAGGAGTGCAGCAGCCTGCCTGTACTGTTGTTTACGTGCGGCTAGCTTGCTTGCCTGCTCTCCAGGCAAGCATGGGCAAGTTAAATGCGGAGTTTGTACACCTCTAACTACACCACAGAGGCGGACACTCCATGCCGTCTTGAAACGAAATCTTGGTTATTAATTTCCTCTATTTGTTTGCAAGATCATAACTGCCGAACTAGAAGAGCCCCCGGAAGATATTTCACCCAGCTAGTTTTATATTTTGAAATAAGCATCGGTGACTTCCTGCAAAGTTGAACGGTTCTTTTCAGCATGCAAGGGAATTTTATCGGATCAGCGCCTAAACATCACAATGGAGAGAAGTACTTGGAGAGACACTGCGCAACACGATAAAGAAGTTGCCGTACTATTTGTGTTACATAATAGGGGTTTAAAAAGGGCATGAGGCCAACAGGAAATCAGCTACAACAATACACTGTGTAATACACTCCGCGATTTACAATGCATAACATTTTTTTAAATATCTGAAATATTTCGACTATGCTTTTATTATTTATTATTTTACACTCCTAAAATTAGAAAACAGTAGACTATATGAAATATCTGAAGCAACAACGATGACTTTGTCAATGGAGGTATTTAAAACAATGTTATTGCCTCATATCAGCTCCATGGCTAAATGGTTAGCGTGCTGGCCTTTGGTCACAGGGGTCCCGGGTTCGATTCCCGGCAGGGTCGGGAATTTTAACCTTAATTGGTTAATTTTGCTGACACGGGGGCTGGGTGTATGTGTCGTCTTCATCATCATACTCATCACGACGCGCAGGTCGCCTACGGGAGTCAAATCAAAGATCTGCTCCTGGCGAGCCGAACTTGTACTCCGACACTTACGGCACTAAAAGCCATACGCCATTTCATTTTTTTGCCTCATATCAAAGGAATATACGAACATTTTTGTAAATTTAGTACATTAATACTATTACATATTGTATTAATATTACATATTTCGCCGATATTTACAACAATTTTATGATCATATTTCAAACTTTGATATTACTTAAAAGTGCGGCACTAGAATTACGATATCTGTACGATTCCCTTTCTAAAATGTTTGGAAAACAATTCTCTTTCACACGAACTGCAAAGGTCCGCCTCTGTGGTGTAGTGGTTAGTGTGATTAGCTGCCACCCCCGGAGGTCCGGGTTCGATTCCCGGCTCTGCCACGAAATTTGAAAAGTGGTACGAGGGCTGGAACGGGGTCCACTCAGCCTCGGGAGGTCAACTGAGTAGAGGTAGGTTCGATTCCCACCTCAGCCATCCTGGAAGTGGTTTTCCGTGGTTTCCCACTTCTCCTCCAGGCGAATGCCGGGATGGTACCTAACTTAAGGCCACGGCCGCTTCCTTCCCTCTTCCTTGCCTATCCCTTCCAATCTTCCCATCCCTCTACAAGGCCCCTGTTCAGCATAGCAGGTGAGGCCGCCTGGGCGAGGTACTGGTCATTCTCCCCAGTTGTATCCCCGACCAAGGGTCTGAAGCTCCAGGACACTGCCCTTGAGGCGGTAGAGGTGGGATCCCTCGCTGAGTCCGAGGGAAAAGCCGAACCTGGAGGGTAAACAGATGATGATGATGATGATGATGATGACGAACTGCAAAGAAAAACAGAAAATCAGAGTAAAACAATTGTTTTGGAATGTTTTGGATTTATTCCATCATTGAAATATCGCCATCTGGACCTCCAGTTGGCACGGTCATAGGGGATATATCGTCAGTTATTGCTGTAATGGTCTCAAGCTAGAAACTGCCCCTGCTCCATTTATCCCTAAAGAGAATCAGGCCACCTAAACCCATTTCTCCTGGACGTCCTGTCCCGCACCATGTAAGGGTGTCAGTCATTCGACTTTATATATTTTTTTCTGGTCGTCGTCCTCCACGTAGTTCGGGGGCGCCCACGTATCCTTACAACTTACTGTGTGGGTAGGGAATGGAACATGGCTTAAAACTCACTTACCATAACGTGCCTGCATCACCGCAGTCTGTGATTTTTTCTTCCTCACTTCAAAATCTCACGCACATGTTATTTCTAAAGTGGTCTTCGCTAGTGACACCTCTAATTGTTTCCCAATTAACATCTCTCTGTGTCAATTTTCCCCCAAAAGTAAATAACGAATTCCAAACAAAAGATCTTAGGGGCTCACGCAAACAGTTCCTAACCCTCTCCAGTTCTGTGATCCATTTCAACCTCATGATATTCTTCTTCTTTTCATTTTTTTAGAAACACATATAGGTCTTATGGCGACGAAGGGATAGGAAAGGCGTAGGAGTGGGAAGGAAGATACAATGGCCTTGATTAAGGTACACCGTCAGCAATTGCGTGGTATGTAAGTGGGAAACTACGGAAAACCATCTTCTGGGATGCCGACAGTGAGGTTCGAACCCACCATCTCCCGAATACAAGCTGATAGCTACATGACCGAAGCTGCGCGGCCATCTGCTTGGAATCATGCTATTTCCGGAGGATTTGGTCAATTTATAGCTCGCAATAACACCACAGGACATTATGCTAATTTACCTCACGGCTACAATAATAATAATAATAATAATAATAATAATAATAATAATAATAATAATAATAATAATAATAATAATATGGCCTCAGCTACTGCGTACAAGCATTTTAATCGGACGCCATCTGGCTGCTTGCTCGTCTACTTCGACGTTCCATTTTTTCTATGCCTACTAGATGGCAGTGCAAACCGAATCTCTCTTGGGCGTCTATGGCTGACTTAATGAATTTTATCGGGTAAACACCAAATGTGTCACCAGAGATCTTTTACATGCCGACATCGTACTACATGGAGTGTCGAATGAAATTTTTTCAGCTCTTAAAAAATCCGACTACCTCTATCGGGTTTGAACCCGCTATCCTGGGATCCGGAGGCCGACCTCTATCACTTATCCACAGAAAGAACTATGGCTCTAATGACAAGTTATGTATGACGATATCAGGAACTTACCAACAGCTGTCTATCATTATAATATTATTGTTTTTGTATCATCTTTTGTTTATCGCACAGCCTCCGTGGCTCAGGCGGCAGTGCGCCGGCCTCTCATCGCTGGGTTTTGTGGTTCAAATCCCGGTCACTCAATATCAGATATGTACTGGACAATGAGGAGGCGGGGCAAGATTTTCTCCGGGTACTCCGGCTTTTCCTGTCAACTTTCATTCCAGCGACACTCTCCAATATCTTTTCATTTCATCTGTCATCATTGACCTAGAGGAGTGCGACAGGCTTCGGCAGCCGGCACAATTCCTATCCTCACCGCTAGAAGGGGGCTTCATTCCATTCCTGACCCTCTCGAATGACTGGAAACAGATTGTGGATTTACCTTTTCCTTTTGTATTATTGCACATGCATGCACTTGTTTTCTTCTTTTATAAATTCACCATAACAGCGCAGTGAACATCTTCAACAATAAATCTGATCACAGACAGCACAATCAACAGGACGTAACTCTAAAACTGCGATGAAACAGACATACTAGGAGACTGGAGCTAAAAGTGTTTACATGTAAAAATAACACTATGTATTTTTCGTTAGGAATAATTAAAACTGTCCACCTCTGTGGTGTAGTGGTTAATATGATTAGCTGCCACCTCCGGAGGCGCGGGTTCGATGGCTCTGCCATCCCCCCGCACGCCTTCTTCAATTGACTCCTCAGCCATCCTCGAAGTAGTTTTTCCCACTTTTCCCCCAGGCCAGAATGGTACCTAACTTAGGGCCACGGTCGCTTCCTCCCCTCTCAGGTGTACTGTATGTCGTCTCAGAAATACACAACTGCTGCTAAAGCTTAACTTATATCTATCCCTTAGTCCCGTTTGAGACGAATTTATATTTCATGTTTTACGGACGGATGCCCTTCCTGACTCCAACCTCAGTTGAGGAGCCAAGATTAAATGAATGATAGCGAATGAAACTGGGTCTGGAGGTGGAAGGAATCGGCTGTGGCCTATGAATAGGAACTGTCCCGGCATTTGCCTGGAAGTGAAAATGGAAATCCACGGAAAACCACTCTGTGTTGCTGGAATGGAAGATGACACGGAACACCGGTGTACCCGTAGAAAAAGACCTATCCCGCTTCCGCTTTGTCCAGCACAAATCTCACATGGAGTGACCGGGATGTGAACCACGGAACCCAGCGGTGAAAGGCCGGCGCGCTGCCGCCTGAGCCACGGAGGCTTTGCTAAAGTTTAATATTGTTTTTAAATATCCATTTTTTTTTTAAATTTTATCGTTGAACATGTGTTGAGGATCTACTAATTGATGTATTTTAATTTCTGGAGTTTCTAAAATATTTAATTTTATCCCTTTCCGATATGTGTGTGTAAAATGGTGAGAGCATTTTGTATATCTGATACTTCATGACCAGTGCCATGTAGATGCGCAACAACTGCTGATATGTCATGCTTATGCAGCCGAAGTAGGGCCGGTTGTTCTTGAAATCCGATGTCAAATCCTCTTCCAGTTTGTCTAATGTAAAAACATTCACAGTTTTTACAGGTGATTTAATATACACCAGTCTGTTTGAATTTACGTTGGTGTGTTGACTGACCCAAGTTGTTTATGGTTGAGGAGCTGATGAGTGCGCAGACTGAAACGCGTTGCAGGGTACATTTCATAAAAATTATGACTGATAACAGGTTTAATTATTTATAAATAATTAATTCACAGTCACAGACAAGGCCTACGTAAAACATGGTTGGTGCTCAAGATTATATATTTGTTGTATTTCACTTGTTCTATATGTACGCATTTTTGTTATCATTATTTATTCACTTTTGTAGTTATTCGCTAAATAGTCAAAATAAATACGACTCGAGCTCCATATGTTCTTCTGATTCATTCAGGAACTCCCATTATATTTATTTATTCATTTGTTTGTTTATTTATTTCATCAGTTTACTTTCCGGGGTTGATTCTCCCCCCCCCCCCCACGAATTCAGCGAGGGATCCCACCTCTACTGCCTCAAGACCAGTGTCATGGAGCGTGAGACATTTGGTCGGGGGTACAACTGAGGAGGAGGCTCAATACCTCGCCCAGGCTGCCTTACCTGCTATGCTGAACAGGGGGGATGGAAAGTTTGGAAGGGACAGGCAAAGAAGAGGCCGTGGCCTCTTAGGTACCATCACGGCATTTGCCTCAAGGAGAAGTGGTAAACTACGGAAAACCACTTCGAGGATGGCTGAGCAGGAATTGATCCTTCAGCTCAGTTGACCTCCCGCGGCTGAGTGGAGCCCGTTCCAGTCCTCGTACCAATTTTTTAAATTTCGTAGCAGAGCCGCGAATAGATCCCGGGAGTCCAGGAGTACTAATCACACTAGCAACTACACCACAGATGGGGTCTCCCGTTATATTACTATAGATAATTCACCTTGCGGTCTTAAAAGCTGATAACACTAGAACAGGTAACCAATTCATTAGTCCAAAATATTTAAGTACTAGCAATTGTACCCGTGCTTCGCTACGGTATTCTACATTGTATACGGATATCGACGTAAATACTGTGCGTGCAGCAAATGAGATTGTTTTAAAATTGCATGTCTCTTAGCCTTATCCGAGAAATAGCATGGGGAGGTCCACATACGTTGTTTTCAATATAAAGTGAGGGTTGCGGAGTTGTGATGATAACGGCAGGCTCACTTGCCTACTGCCATTCACAATCGAGTTGGCAAGTTTACATTATAATTGCAGGCCCCAATGCTTACTGCGCGGTCACAATCGATTTGGGGAGTTTTAGTTACAATGGCAGACCCATTTCCTACTTTCGGACAGGTTTCAGTTGAGGAGTTTTTATTATAATACCAGGCAACTTCCCTACCACCAGTCAAAATTGAGTTGTGCAGTTATCATTATAATGACAGTCCCTTTTTACTGCTGCTAGCCAGCTTACTGCCAGTCACACAGAATTAGTGAGTTTCCATGAAAATAGCAGGCCACTATGCCTAATGCTAGTCAAATTTTAGATTGGAACATTTGTTTATAATGGCGGGCACCCTGGCCTAGAGCCAAACACAACAGAGTAGGGGACTTTCTAACAAAACTGCATGATCCCTTGCCTTCTGCAAGACAAATCGAAAAGTGAATTATTCATTAAAATGGTAGGCCATCCTTACTAATGCCAGTTACACAGGAGTTGGACAAGGACCCCTTTCCTACTGCCAGCAGTCAAAGTCGGTGTAGGGAGTACTGATTACAATAGCAGACACATCCTTTCTCGATCGCTACAAATCGACATCAATGAATATATACAGATGGACATACGAAAGTATATGAATGTTTACAATATTGCAGACCTTCATTTACAGATTAACTGCTGCTAAACGGTACGTCATATCGACAAAGGATTGTACCGTAAGGCGCAGTATTTAGCGATCTAAATGGCTGGTCCTATGATATTTTCTCGCATCTAATCTATTCATGGGTCAGATTGAATCAGAAACGTTGAATAGGTTGAAATTTGTGTAAGATTATCTTACATTGCATTACTTTTCGGATAATTATGTGACATAGCATTTGGCTCACATATGGGTACTGGGTGGGCCAATGTTCGTGTAGAGTTTGATCATACTATCTTTCCTGTAAGTGATTGAAATGATGCACATGAGAAGAAAAGGTTTAGAAATTAATTTCCATTAAGGCAGGTAGATTTCCATTAAGTTTGGTTGTGTGTATTTTGAGGGAGTGCAAAATCACGGTTTCGGTTTCGTACAAACCCCCAATTAGTTCAGGGATTTAGAAACAATATTTGCCCTAAAACCTCCCCAAAGGATATGTGGATTCTTAATATGAAGTTTGGTGGAAATATATCCAGTAGTTTTCAAGTTAGAGAAAGACAAACAAAGAAACAAACAAACAAACAAACAAACAAACAAACTAACTAACTAACTGACACCAAGGAAACCTACCCTTGGACAGATGGATGCTATATATAAAATTTGGTTCAAATATCTTGTTAGTTTTCAAGTTGTAAGAAGTACGCTTTACACGCACCCGCTGTTGCGTTAAGTCCGCTGGGATTTGTACCGTAAAACGGTCCGTTAATGATATCTCCCTTACTAAATCCTGTTATCGAAATGATGCACATGAGAAAAAAAAGGTTTAGAAATTAATTTTCATTAAGGCAGGTTGATTTCCATTAAGTTCGGTTGTGTATACTTTGAGGGAGTGCAAAATAACGGTTTCGGTTTCGTAAACATCCCCACTCAGTTCAGGGATTTAGAAACGATAATTGCGCTAAAACCTACCCAAGGAGAGGTGGATTCTAAATATGAAGTTTGGTGGAAATATATATTTAGTAGTTTTCAAGTTATAGAAGGACAGACAAACAGACAAACAGACAAACAGACAAACAAACAGACAAACAGACACCTAAGCTAAAAATGATGCAGATGGTCATTATTACACCTGAAACGGAAAACTGTACGGAAATTTCGACAAAATAATCAATGTACAGACACACGGTCGTTACGATTTTATTTACATAGATGACGGATAAGCATGAGCACGTTGAAAAGTGCAGATTTCCACTTCGAGATTCATATCTCCTAAACGGTTTATGATATTAAGAAACGGTTTGCGCCATTAGAAGCCCCATTTATCGCTCTACATGTTTATTTCTAAACCATATCCTCGTATCTCCCATATTAAGGGGGTAAATTGAGTTCAAATTTTGAATAGGGTGAAATTTGGGTGCATTTTTAACAATTTACATTACTTTTTGCCTACTTATGTATTAGATAGAATCATGAAATTTGGTACACATATGTCCCTTACTCGTGCCAATGTGCGCACCTAACGCGATGATCCTATCATTCTTATAAGTGTGTCAAACAATGAAATATACTTGTAAAAATCACCAAATTTACGAACAATCCAGAAATACGGCCAAATTTAACGTATAAGGGAGAGAGATACGACAAAATGTCACAGGACCAAAGTTGTAGATCACTCAGATTTGAAGCGACATTGTGCCATCCATTTTGTGATACGACTTACCGTTTAGCCAAAAAATAGCTCAAAAGGAATGTCTGCACAGTCATTAAAATTGCCTCCATATTTCGATATCTTTGGGGGTAAAAAGTGAAAAATTTGAACATCTTGGAATTTTCCCGTCGGTTAGGGACCAAAAGCTATAATTTCACCAAATTTCAATTGTCTACCTCGTCTGGCAGGTTGTGCCGCCATTTTGATTTGGGGGGATAGGGGATAAAAATGAGGAAATTCTCGAAAATTTTTAAGCCCACGAAACCTATAGGTTATCGTTTTGGATATACTATACGACTGTGTTCTTATGCTGAGCCCAAAATTTGAGCCCCCCCAGCGTGCCCCCTTCAGGGAATTTTGAGAATTTCCGATTTTTCTAGGGATCCTGGGGTCATCAGTTTCCTCCGTACCAAGTTTCAAATTTCTGAGATTTCTGGAAGTGCCTCATTAATTCACGTCTTTTTTCATTTTTAAATATTTATATATACATCGCTCCAGCCCGACTTGCTTTTATATATATAGATGACGGATAAGCATGAGCACGTTGAAAAGTGCAGACTTCCACTTCGAGATTCATATCTCCTAAACGGTGTATGATATTAAGAAACGGTTTGCGCCATCAGACGCCTCATTTATTGCTCTATATGTTTGTTTCGAAACCATTTCCTCGTATCTCCCATATTAAGGGGGTAAATTGAGATCAAATTTTGAATAGGGTGAAATTTGGGTGCATTTTTAACATTTTACATTACTTTTTGCCTACTTATGTATAAGCTAGAATCATGAAATTTGGTACACATATGTCCCTTAATCGTGCCAATGTGCGCACACAACGTGATGATCCTATCATTCTTATAAGTGTGTCAAACAATGAAATATACTTGTAAAAATCACCAAATTTACGAACAATCCAGAAATACGGCTAAATTTAACGTATAAGGAAGAGAGATACGACAAAATGTCACAGGACCAAAGTTGTAGATCACTCCGAATTGAAGCGACATTGTGCCATCCGTTTTTGATACTACTTACCGTTTAGCCAAAAAATAGCTCAAAAGGAATGTCTGCACAGTCATTAAAATTGCCTCCATATTTCGATATCTTTGGGGGGTAAAAAGTGAAAAATTTGAACATCTTGGAATTTTCCCGTCGGTTAGGGACCAAAAGCTATAATTTCACCAAATTTCAATTGTCTACCTCGTCTGGCAGGTTGTGCCGCCATTTTGATTTGGGGGGATAGGGGATAAAAATGAGGAAATTCTCGGAAATTTTTAAGCCCACGAAACCTATAGGTTATCGTTTTGGATATACTATACGAATGTGTTCTTATGCTGAGCCCAAAATTTGAGCCCCCCCAGCGTGCCCCCTTCAGGGAATTTTGAGAATTTCCGATTTTTCTAGGGATCCTGGGGTCATCAGTTTCCTCCGTACCAAGTTTCAAATTTCTGAGATTTCTGGAAGTGCCTCATTAATTCACGTCTTTTTTCATTTTTAAATATTTATATATACATCGCTCCAGCCCGACTTGCTTTTATATATATAGATGACGGAAAAGCATGAGCACGTTGAAAAGTGCAGACTTCCACTTCGAGATTCATATCTCCTAAACGGTTTATGATATTAAGAAACGGTTTGCGCCATCAGACGCCTCATTTATCGTTCTAAATGTTTGTTTCTAAACCATATCTTCGTATCTCCCATATTAAGGGGGTAAATTGAGTTCAAATTTTGAATAGGGTGAAATTTGGGTGCATTTTTAACATTTTTCATTACATTTTGCCTACTTATGTATCAGCTAGAATCATGAAATTTGGTAAACATATGTCCCTTAATCGTGCCAATGTGCGCACCTAACGCGATGATCCTATCATTCTTTTAAGTGTGTCAAAGAATGAAATATACTTGTAAAAATCACCAAATTTACGAACAATCCAGAAATACAGCCAAATTTAACGTATAAGGGAGAGAGATACGACAAAATGTCACAGGACCAAAGTTGTAGATCACTCCGAATTGAAGCGACATTGTGCCATCCGTTTTGTGATACGACTTACCGTTTAGCCAAAAAATAGCTCAAAAGGAATGTCTGCACAGTCATTAAAATTGCCTCCATATTTCGATATCTTTGGGGGTAAAAAGTGAAAAATTTGAACATCTTGGAATTTTCCCGTCGATTAGGGACCAAAAGCTATAATTTCACCAAATTTCAATTGTCTACCTCGTCTGGCAGGTTGTGCCGCCATTTTGATTTGGGGGGATATGGGATAAAAATGAGGAAATTCTCGAAAATTTTTAAGCCCACGAAACCTATAGGTTATCATTTTGGATATACTATACGACTGTGTTCTTATGCTGAGCCCAAAATTTGAGCCCCCCCAGCGTGCCCCCTTCAGGGAATTTTGAGAATTTCCGATTTTTCTAGGGATCCTGGGGTCATCAGTTTCCTCCGTACCAAGTTTCAAATTTCTGAGATTTCTGGAAGTGCCTCATTAATTCACGTCTTTTTTCATTTTTAAATATTTATATATACATCGCTCCAGCCCGACTTGCTTTTATATATATAGATAGATGACGGATAAGCATGAGCACGTTGAAAAGTGCAGACTTCCACTTCGAGATTCATATCTCCTAAACGGTGTATGATATTAAGAAACGGTTTGCGCCATCAGACGCCTCATTTATTGCTCTACATGTTTGTTTCGAAACCATTTCCTCGTATCTCCCATATTAAGGGGGTAAATTGAGATCAAATTTTGAATTGGGTGAAATTTGGGTGCATTTTTAACAATTTACATTACTTTTTGCCTACTTATGTATAAGCTAGAATTATGAAATTCTGTACACATATGTCCCTTAATCGTGCCAATGTGCGCACACAACGTGATGATCCTATCATTCTTATAAGTGTGTCAAACAATGAAATATACTTGTAAAAATCACCAAATTTACGAACAATCCAGAAATACGGCTAAATTTAACGTATAAGGAAGAGAGATACGACAAAATGTCACAGGACCAAAGTTGTAGATCACTCCGAATTGAAGCGACATTGTGCCATCCGTTTTGTGATACGACTTACCGTTTAACCAAAAAATAGCTCAAAAAGAATGTCTGCACAGTCATTAAAATTGCCTCCATATTTCGATATCTTTGGGGGGTAAAAAGTGAAAAATTTGAACATCTTGGAATTTTCCCGTCGGTTAGGGACCAAAAGCTATAATTTCACCAAATTTCAATTGTCTACCTCGTCTGGCAGGTTGTGCCGCCATTTTGATTTGGGGGGATAGGGGATAAAAATGAGGAAATTCTCGAAAATTTTTAAGCCCACGAAACCTATAGGTTATCGTTTTGGATATACTATACGACTGTGTTCTTATGCTGAGCCCAAAATTTGAGCCCCCCCAGCGTACCCCCTTCAGGGAATTTTGAGAATTTCCGATTTTTCTAGGGATCCTGGGGTCATCAGTTTCCTCCGTACCAAGTTTCAAATTTCTGAGATTTCTGGAAGTGCCTCATTAATTCACGTCTTTTTTCATTTTTAAATATTTATATATACATCGCTCCAGCCCGACTTGCTTTTATATATATAGATGACGGAAAAGCATGAGCACGTTGAAAAGTGCAGACTTCCACTTCGAGATTCATATCTCCTAAACGATTTATGATATTAAGAAACGGTTTGCGCCATCAGACGCCTCATTTATCGTTCTAAATGTTTGTTTCTAAACCATATCCTCGTATCTCCCATATTAAGGGGGTAAATTGAGTTCAAATTTTGAATAGGGTGAAATTTGGGTGCATTTTTAACATTTTACATTACATTTTGCCTACTTATGTATCAGCTAGAATCATGAAATTTGGTAAACATATGTCCCATAATCGTGCCAATGTGCCCACCTAACGCGATGATCCTATCATTCTTATAAGTGTGTCAAACAATGAAATATACTTGTACAAATCACCAAATTTACGAACAATCCAGAAATACGGCCAAATTTAACGTATAAGGGAGAGAGATACGACAAAATGTCACAGGACCAAAGTTGTAGATCACTCAGATTTGAAGCGACATTGTGCCATCCATTTTGTGATACGACTTACCGTTTAGCCAAAAAATAGCTCAAAAGGAATGTCTGCACAGTCATTAAAATTGCCTCCATATTTCGATATCTTTGGGGGTAAAAAGTGAAAAATTTGAACATCTTGGAATTTTCCCGTCGGTTAGGGACCAAAAGCTATAATTTCACCAAATTTCAATTGTCTACCTCGTCTGGCAGGTTGTGCCGCCATTTTGATTTGGGGGGATAGGGGATAAAAATGAGGAAATTCTCGAAAATTTTTAAGCCCACGAAACCTATAGGTTATCGTTTTGGATATACTATACGACTGTGTTCTTATGCTGAGCCCAAAATTTGAGCCCCCCCAGCGTGCCCCCTTCAGGGAATTTTGAGAATTTCCGATTTTTCTAGGGATCCTGGGGTCATCAGTTTCCTCCGTACCAAGTTTCAAATTTCTGAGATTTCTGGAAGTGCCTCATTAATTCACGTCTTTTTTCATTTTTAAATATTTATATATACATCGCTCCAGCCCGACTTGCTTTTATATATATAGATGACGGATAAGCATGAGCACGTTGAAAAGTGCAGACTTCCACTTCGAGATTCATATCTCCTAAACGGTGTATGATATTAAGAAACGGTTTGCGCCATCAGACGCCTCATTTATTGCTCTATATGTTTGTTTCGAAACCATTTCCTCGTATCTCCCATATTAAGGGGGTAAATTGAGATCAAATTTTGAATAGGGTGAAATTTGGGTGCATTTTTAACATTTTACATTACTTTTTGCCTACTTATGTATAAGCTAGAATCATGAAATTTGGTACACATATGTCCCTTAATCGTGCCAATGTGCGCACACAACGTGATGATCCTATCATTCTTATAAGTGTGTCAAACAATGAAATATACTTGTAAAAATCACCAAATTTACGAACAATCCAGAAATACGGCTAAATTTAACGTATAAGGAAGAGAGATACGACAAAATGTCACAGGACCAAAGTTGTAGATCACTCCGAATTGAAGCGACATTGTGCCATCCGTTTTTGATACTACTTACCGTTTAGCCAAAAAATAGCTCAAAAGGAATGTCTGCACAGTCATTAAAATTGCCTCCATATTTCGATATCTTTGGGGGGTAAAAAGTGAAAAATTTGAACATCTTGGAATTTTCCCGTCGGTTAGGGACCAAAAGCTATAATTTCACCAAATTTCAATTGTCTACCTCGTCTGGCAGGTTGTGCCGCCATTTTGATTTGGGGGGATAGGGGATAAAAATGAGGAAATTCTCGGAAATTTTTAAGCCCACGAAACCTATAGGTTATCGTTTTGGATATACTATACGAATGTGTTCTTATGCTGAGCCCAAAATTTGAGCCCCCCCAGCGTGCCCCCTTCAGGGAATTTTGAGAATTTCCGATTTTTCTAGGGATCCTGGGGTCATCAGTTTCCTCCGTACCAAGTTTCAAATTTCTGAGATTTCTGGAAGTGCCTCATTAATTCACGTCTTTTTTCATTTTTAAATATTTATATATACATCGCTCCAGCCCGACTTGCTTTTATATATATAGATGACGGAAAAGCATGAGCACGTTGAAAAGTGCAGACTTCCACTTCGAGATTCATATCTCCTAAACGGTTTATGATATTAAGAAACGGTTTGCGCCATCAGACGCCTCATTTATCGTTCTAAATGTTTGTTTCTAAACCATATCTTCGTATCTCCCATATTAAGGGGGTAAATTGAGTTCAAATTTTGAATAGGGTGAAATTTGGGTGCATTTTTAACATTTTTCATTACATTTTGCCTACTTATGTATCAGCTAGAATCATGAAATTTGGTAAACATATGTCCCTTAATCGTGCCAATGTGCGCACCTAACGCGATGATCCTATCATTCTTTTAAGTGTGTCAAAGAATGAAATATACTTGTAAAAATCACCAAATTTACGAACAATCCAGAAATACAGCCAAATTTAACGTATAAGGGAGAGAGATACGACAAAATGTCACAGGACCAAAGTTGTAGATCACTCCGAATTGAAGCGACATTGTGCCATCCGTTTTGTGATACGACTTACCGTTTAGCCAAAAAATAGCTCAAAAGGAATGTCTGCACAGTCATTAAAATTGCCTCCATATTTCGATATCTTTGGGGGTAAAAAGTGAAAAATTTGAACATCTTGGAATTTTCCCGTCGATTAGGGACCAAAAGCTATAATTTCACCAAATTTCAATTGTCTACCTCGTCTGGCAGGTTGTGCCGCCATTTTGATTTGGGGGGATATGGGATAAAAATGAGGAAATTCTCGAAAATTTTTAAGCCCACGAAACCTATAGGTTATCATTTTGGATATACTATACGACTGTGTTCTTATGCTGAGCCCAAAATTTGAGCCCCCCCAGCGTGCCCCCTTCAGGGAATTTTGAGAATTTCCGATTTTTCTAGGGATCCTGGGGTCATCAGTTTCCTCCGTACCAAGTTTCAAATTTCTGAGATTTCTGGAAGTGCCTCATTAATTCACGTCTTTTTTCATTTTTAAATATTTATATATACATCGCTCCAGCCCGACTTGCTTTTATATATATAGATAGATGACGGATAAGCATGAGCACGTTGAAAAGTGCAGACTTCCACTTCGAGATTCATATCTCCTAAACGGTGTATGATATTAAGAAACGGTTTGCGCCATCAGACGCCTCATTTATTGCTCTACATGTTTGTTTCGAAACCATTTCCTCGTATCTCCCATATTAAGGGGGTAAATTGAGATCAAATTTTGAATTGGGTGAAATTTGGGTGCATTTTTAACAATTTACATTACTTTTTGCCTACTTATGTATAAGCTAGAATTATGAAATTCTGTACACATATGTCCCTTAATCGTGCCAATGTGCGCACACAACGTGATGATCCTATCATTCTTATAAGTGTGTCAAACAATGAAATATACTTGTAAAAATCACCAAATTTACGAACAATCCAGAAATACGGCTAAATTTAACGTATAAGGAAGAGAGATACGACAAAATGTCACAGGACCAAAGTTGTAGATCACTCCGAATTGAAGCGACATTGTGCCATCCGTTTTGTGATACGACTTACCGTTTAACCAAAAAATAGCTCAAAAGGAATGTCTGCACAGTCATTAAAATTGCCTCCATATTTCGATATCTTTGGGGGGTAAAAAGTGAAAAATTTGAACATCTTGGAATTTTCCCGTCGGTTAGGGACCAAAAGCTATAATTTCACCAAATTTCAATTGTCTACCTCGTCTGGCAGGTTGTGCCGCCATTTTGATTTGGGGGGATAGGGGATAAAAATGAGGAAATTCTCGAAAATTTTTAAGCCCACGAAACCTATAGGTTATCGTTTTGGATATACTATACGACTGTGTTCTTATGCTGAGCCCAAAATTTGAGCCCCCCCCAGCGTACCCCCTTCAGGGAATTTTGAGAATTTCCGATTTTTCTAGGGATCCTGGGGTCATCAGTTTCCTCCGTACCAAGTTTCAAATTTCTGAGATTTCTGGAAGTGCCTCATTAATTCACGTCTTTTTTCATTTTTAAATATTTATATATACATCGCTCCAGCCCGACTTGCTTTTATATATATAGATGACGGAAAAGCATGAGCACGTTGAAAAGTGCAGACTTCCACTTCGAGATTCATATCTCCTAAACGATTTATGATATTAAGAAACGGTTTGCGCCATCAGACGCCTCATTTATCGTTCTAAATATTTGTTTCTAAACCATATCCTCGTATCTCCCATATTAAGGGGGTAAATTGAGTTCAAATTTTGAATAGGGTGAAATTTGGGTGCATTTTTAACATTTTACATTACATTTTGCCTACTTATGTATCAGCTAGAATCATGAAATTTGGTAAACATATGTCCCTTAATCGTGCCAATGTGCGCACCTAACGCGATGATCCTATCATTCTTATAAGTGTGTCAAACAATGAAATATACTTGTACAAATCACCAAATTTACGAACAATCCAGAAATACGGCCAAATTTAACGTATAAGGGAGAGAGATACGACAAAATGTCACAGGACCAAAGTTGTAGATCACTCAGATTTGAAGCGACATTGTGCCATCCATTTTGTGATACGACTTACCGTTTAGCCAAAAAATAGCTCAAAAGGAATGTCTGCACAGTCATTAAAATTGCCTCCATATTTCGATATCTTTGGGGGTAAAAAGTGAAAAATTTGAACATCTTGGAATTTTCCCGTCGGTTAGGGACCAAAAGCTATAATTTCACCAAATTTCAATTGTCTACCTCGTCTGGCAGGTTGTGCCGCCATTTTGATTTGGGGGGATAGGGGATAAAAATGAGGAAATTCTCGAAAATTTTTAAGCCCACGAAACCTATAGGTTATCGTTTTGGATATACTATACGACTGTGTTCTTATGCTGAGCCCAAAATTTGAGCCCCCCCAGCGTACCCCCTTCAGGGAATTTTGAGAATTTCCGATTTTTCTAGGGATCCTGGGGTCATCAGTTTCCTCCGTACCAAGTTTCAAATTTCTGAGATTTCTGGAAGTGCCTCATTAATTCACGTCTTTTTTCATTTTTAAATATTTATATATACATCGCTCCAGCCCGACTTGCTTTTATATATATAGATGACGGATAAGCATGAGCACGTTGAAAAGTGCAGACTTCCACTTCGAGATTCATATCTCCTAAACGGTGTATGATATTAAGAAACGGTTTGCGCCATCAGACGCCTCATTTATTGCTCTATATGTTTGTTTCGAAACCATTTCCTCGTATCTCCCATATTAAGGGGGTAAATTGAGATCAAATTTTGAATAGGGTGAAATTTGGGTGCATTTTTAACATTTTACATTACTTTTTGCCTACTTATGTATAAGCTAGAATCATGAAATTTGGTACACATATGTCCCTTAATCGTGCCAATGTGCGCACACAACGTGATGATCCTATCATTCTTATAAGTGTGTCAAACAATGAAATATACTTGTAAAAATCACCAAATTTACGAACAATCCAGAAATACGGCTAAATTTAACGTATAAGGAAGAGAGATACGACAAAATGTCACAGGACCAAAGTTGTAGATCACTCCGAATTGAAGCGACATTGTGCCATCCGTTTTTGATACTACTTACCGTTTAGCCAAAAAATAGCTCAAAAGGAATGTCTGCACAGTCATTAAAATTGCCTCCATATTTCGATATCTTTGGGGGGTAAAAAGTGAAAAATTTGAACATCTTGGAATTTTCCCGTCGGTTAGGGACCAAAAGCTATAATTTCACCAAATTTCAATTGTCTACCTCGTCTGGCAGGTTGTGCCGCCATTTTGATTTGGGGGGATAGGGGATAAAAATGAGGAAATTCTCGGAAATTTTTAAGCCCACGAAACCTATAGGTTATCGTTTTGGATATACTATACGACTGTGTTCTTATGCTGAGCCCAAAATTTGAGCCCCCCCAGCGTGCCCCCTTCAGGGAATTTTGAGAATTTCCGATTTTTCTAGGGATCCTGGGGTCATCAGTTTCCTCCGTACCAAGTTTCAAATTTCTGAGATTTCTGGAAGTACCTCATTAATTCACGTCTTTTTTCATTTTTAAATATTTATATATACATCGCTCCAGCCCGACTTGCTTTTATATATATAGATGACGGAAAAGCATGAGCACGTTGAAAAGTGCAGACTTCCACTTCGAGATTCATATCTCCTAAACGGTTTATGATATTAAGAAACGGTTTGCGCCATCAGACGCCTCATTTATCGTTCTAAATGTTTGTTTCTAAACCATATCCTCGTATCTCCCATATTAAGGGGGTAAATTGAGTTCAAATTTTGAATAGGGTGAAATTTGGGTGCATTTTTAACATTTTACATTACATTTTGCCTACTTATGTATCAGCTAGAATCATGAAATTTGGTAAACATATGTCCCATAATCGTGCCAATGTGCCCACCTAACGCGATGATCCTATCATTCTTATAAGTGTGTCAAACAATGAAATATACTTGTACAAATCACCAAATTTACGAACAATCCAGAAATACGGCCAAATTTAACGTATAAGGGAGAGAGATACGACAAAATGTCACAGGACCAAAGTTGTAGATCACTCAGATTTGAAGCGACATTGTGCCATCCATTTTGTGATACGACTTACCGTTTAGCCAAAAAATAGCTCAAAAGGAATGTCTGCACAGTCATTAAAATTGCCTCCATATTTCGATATCTTTGGGGGTAAAAAGTGAAAAATTTGAACATCTTGGAATTTTCCCGTCGGTTAGGGACCAAAAGCTATAATTTCACCAAATTTCAATTGTCTACCTCGTCTGGCAGGTTGTGCCGCCATTTTGATTTGGGGGGATAGGGGATAAAAATGAGGAAATTCTCGAAAATTTTTAAGCCCACGAAACCTATAGGTTATCGTTTTGGATATACTATACGACTGTGTTCTTATGCTGAGCCCAAAATTTGAGCCCCCCCAGCGTGCCCCCATCAGGGAATTCTGAGAATTTCCGATTTTTCTAGGGATCCTGGGGTCATCAGTTTCCTCCGTACCAAGTTTCAAATTTCTGAGATTTCTGGAAGTGCCTCATTAATTCACGTCTTTTTTCATTTTTAAATATTTATATATACATTGCTCCAGCCCGACTTGCTTTTATATATATAGATGACGGATAAGCATGAGCACGTTGAAAAGTGCAGACTTCCACTTCGAGATTCATATCTCCTAAACGGTGTATGATATTAAGAAACGGTTTGCGCCATCAGACGCCTCATTTATTGCTCTATATGTTTGTTTCGAAACCATTTCCTCGTATATCCCATATTAAGGGGGTAAATTGAGATCAAATTTTGAATAGGGTGAAATTTGGGTGCATTTTTAACATTTTACATTACTTTTTGCCTACTTATGTATAAGCTAGAATCATGAAATTTGGTACACATATGTCCCTTAATCGTGCCAATGTGCGCACACAACGTGATGATCCTATCATTCTTATAAGTGTGTCAAACAATGAAATATACTTGTAAAAATCACCAAATTTACGAACAATCCAGAAATACGGCTAAATTTAACGTATAAGGAAGAGAGATACGACAAAATGTCACAGGACCAAAGTTGTAGATCACTCCGAATTGAAGCGACATTGTGCCATCCGTTTTGTGATACGACTTACCGTTTAACCAAAAAATAGCTCAAAAGGAATGTCTGCACAGTCATTAAAATTGCCTCCATATTTCGATATCTTTGGGGGGTAAAAAGTGAAAAATTTGAACATCTTGGAATTTTCCCGTCGGTTAGGGACCAAAAGCTATAATTTCACCAAATTTCAATTGTCTACCTCGTCTGGCAGGTTGTGCCGCCATTTTGATTTGGGGGGATAGGGGATAAAAATGAGGAAATTCTCGAAAATTTTTAAGCCCACGAAACCTATAGGTTATCGTTTTGGATATACTATACGACTGTGTTCTTATGCTGAGCCCAAAATTTGAGCCCCCCCAGCGTACCCCCTTCAGGGAATTTTGAGAATTTCCGATTTTTCTAGGGATCCTGGGGTCATCAGTTTCCTCCGTACCAAGTTTCAAATTTCTGAGATTTCTGGAAGTGCCTCATTAATTCACGTCTTTTTTCATTTTTAAATATTTATATATACATCGCTCCAGCCCGACTTGCTTTTATATATATAGATTCTGATGACTTATGGCATAACGTATTTTCCGATGTATAAGACGCACTCCAATATTTAAACATTTTGTTCAGGAAAAATGAAAATAAATTAATGACTATAATACAACAATACTACTATTTAACAGAATGCTGTAAGAGGTTTCGAACAGGGCACTGGGCTTTTAGAAAACTTCAAAATCCGTATCATTGCCATCTGAATCTTCTCCCTCATTCACGTAACCGTTACCATCAAAGTCTGTTCCTCCTCCTTTTTTTTTAATCATCGTCCATACGATGCAAACATGATCCTCACTTCCATGAAGGGCATTACTGATGCTACACATAAGGAAACATTTAATGACAATTTGTTCATTCACTTGCGACCATGCCGCCTTCGACCCACTCGCACAACTGTGTAAAGGTATGTTAGGCTGTTTCAGAGCCTCTTTCGGTGTCACCCGATGACCACTAGTATCCACCATCTATTCATTCCATTTTTCACTCATGTACACTTTACTAGACTTGTTGAGTGAAACATGAACGGGCTGTAGTCCTCCCGACATAACAGCCAATATAGTAGAACTGTTGGAATTTTTGCTTAAAGGATTCCATGCAGTGTGATCGAAACAAGAAGGGATTTCTTCTAAGGTAGGGCACCCTTCCTCCTTCCCCAGACTATCAATGCACATTTCCAGGTCATTTCATACACGTGCATAACCACACCTGCTGGTATATTTTGCTTAGGCTGAGTCTTTCGTTTGAAGATTATCATTGGCAGCAACCTAGTATCATCAACACAACACGCAAGTATTAGAGTGTAGTGTGTTCTTTCATGTCCACTCGATTTCACTGTAACACATTTTTCAACTTTCTCAGCAACAAACCTGTTTAAGAGTATATCAAATGTGAGCGGCGTTTCGTTCATATTCACTGTCTCTCCCACTTCTAAATTGTAAGTCTTAGAAAAAAAACAGAAAAGCATAACACATCTGTATCATCGTTATTTAAAACGCACGCCATTTTGAGGCATATTTCAAGGGTAAAATGTTCGCCTTATACATCGGGAATTACGGCATATAACTCGTACATTAATCCTATTCCCACGTATGGCTCACAAACCTGGGGACTAGCGCAAAAACAATGTTAGGCATAGAGAGAAAAAAAGTATGCTGAACGTAAGTCGGAGAGAATGAATCAGAAATGCAGACTTATGTATCAGAAGTGGTGAATGACGCCTTGATTCAAGGTAAGCCCCCGAAATGGGCAGGACATGTCATGAGAAGTCCAGATGACAGATGGGCAAGTTATTCACGGAATGGATACCCCTGGAGAAATTGAGACAAAGGGGGGAAAGTAGAGAAGACGCGGCGTGACGAGGTGAAGATCCACGCGAGATGGCCAACGACAGCCCGAGAGAGACTTCAGTGGAAACAATTGGGAGAGGCAGTGAGGAAACAGCAACAATAACGGGATATGCAATAAATATGAGACACTACTCGTACTATCTCGAGATTCCTATACCTAGTAATATGTTGTGTTGACGGGATGAGCGCTGGCCTTCTGAGCTTAAGTTGGCGGGCGGTATTTGAAGGTGCTCAATACGCCAAATTTGTGTCGGTTTCCCAATTCTACCCCAGACAAATACCGGGGATGTACCTTATTTAAGGCCACGGCCGCTTCTTTCCCACTCCTAGCCCTTTCCTGTCCCATCGTCGCCTTGAGACCTATCTGTGTCTGTGCAACGTAAAAATAAAAAATAAAAAGTACGATACTTCTACACTGAGTTGAAATTATTTGAACTAAGAAGAGGAAATCATTTGATGCTACTCATACATATCGAACGAGGTAGCTGCGTGGTCCGGCCATGTAGCCGTTAGCATACATTCGGGAGATGGTGGGTATGAACTGTCGGAATTCTCGAAGATGGTTTTCCGTGGGTTTCACACTTTCACACTAGGCAAATGCTAGAGCTGTACCTTCACTAAGAGTACGCTCACTTCCTTCCCAGTCCAGCCCTATCATATCTCATCGTCAGTATAAGAAATCTCGACCGGGTGAGTTGGCCGTGCGGTTAGGGGCGCGCAGGTGTGAGCTTGCATCCGGGAGATAGTGGGTTCGAATCCCATTGTCGGCAGTCCTGAATATGGTTTTCCGTGGTTTCCCAATTTCACCCCAGACAAATACCGGGGATTTTACGTTAGTTAAGGCCACGGCCGTTTCTTTCCCACTCATAGCCCTTTCCTATCTTATCGTCGCATTAAGACCTATCTGTGTCGGTGCGATGTAAAGCAAACTATAAACAAAACTCAGTCGGTGCGACGTTAAACCAACAGAAAAAAAGGAAAACATACGCGTCGTTGGCGGATGAAGAGAGGGTTTCGGGCCACAAGTGGCCAGCGGCCAACCGAGCAGAGCAGGGGGTGCCTACGGCTCTGCCGCGACTCTACGCCTCTGTATTCGGGAGACGGAAAGGGGCTGGTCCCCACCGTCGGCTGTCCTGAGAATGGTTCCTTGTGGTTTTCCATTCTCCTGCACTAAGGCGAATGACGGGATAGCTCCTTGTATAGGCCACGGCCGCCAACCCTCTCACCATCTCCGCACTTCTTCTTCGACACCAATCTCCTGGCCTGAGAGACGGCGTCACCGTCTAGGTGGCCCGCCTCCCCTTCAGGGGAAAAATGAAAACATTTAGTAGTAGTAGTAACTTATGAAATACCTAGAGGATAATTTCTGCTTACATTCAGCCTCCTGAAATCCGACGTGAGGTAGCAGTTCGCAAGGAGAAGACCACATCATTAAAATCTCAAGCTGAATGGCTTTCAACCAGCACCACCACGCAAAAGTTTCTCGACGACCAGACAGAAACTTTTGAGGGAACACGACAGCAAGCAAAAGACACTTTGTGGTGACCTAGGATTGAGCATCTTGGACAATGGAAAACACCTCTTGAAGAATTACCAGCTGGCCATACGGAGTACTGGACGGCTTAAGAGATATTTAAATAGACTGAGGTCGGGAGTTACTGACCAACCTGCACAAGTGGGGATATTTGGTGGATTGCATGGCTGTGGTGAAGTGCAGACTACGGCTCATCTGATAGATTGTCTTCTTTGTCCTGTCTGAGAAAGAGGTGCTTGAGGCGAAAAGGAACAAACTCGACTTGCTAATTTCTGGTGCACCACAATATGAACCTTTGGTGCACAGTTTATTAATATTTCTTTTAATCACTTTTATAGACATTTTTGTACATCTGTGTGTATATGTACGTACCTCTGCTTCTAAAAGGATATAAAAATAAATAAGTAAAGTAATTAAATAAATAAATAAATAAATAAATAAATAAATAAATAAATAAATAAATAAATAAATAAATAAAAATAAATAAATAAATAAATAAATAAATTTATAACCGTGTTCGAGAAGAAAATAGCATAGCATCGCTCAAAATATACTGGAGTGGGAAGGGTTAAATGCTCTTTCTAAGCCTGTAGTGTAGCACTCGGGAACAAACACGAATATCAGTACTATACCATGTCTGGAAACCTCTGTCTTACTTAGATGTGTCTGGCTCCCGTTCTAAGTGGAGCTGTATGGCTTCTAGTCGAGAGAAACATTAGTATCAAGTTCTAGTGCTTCTAAATCGTTTTTCTTACTTAGTCAACTCACACATTGCATTGCATTGCATTGCATTGCATTGCATTGCATTCGTTTGTTTAAATGGTAAGAGTGTAAAGCACCGCTATTCAAACTTTCTGGTTGGCGTATCCCCACAATGCAACAAGTACGAGTATATTGCGATTATACCAGAAATACATATGCAGTAATTGTTGCTGGATGCCTAATAACATTAACTATAATCATCAGCATCTTCCGTAGCTTATCCCGCTTGCACGCACTGAAGCATGTAAGAATAAAGAGTTCTGGCCTGGAATTGGTGGTAGTAAACAAGTAGGGGACTGGAAATAATAATAATAATAATAATAATAATAATAATAATAATAATAATAATAATAATAATAATAATAATAATAATAATAATAATAATAATAATAATAATAATAATTTGAAAACATCACCACCACGATGAAAAAGAGGAGACTGACGTTCTACGGACATATTAAAAGGATGGGATCGGAGAGACTCGCCAACAGGATCCTCACCTTCCAGGAGAGCAGGAAGACACAAGTCCCATGGGTAAAAGAAGTCCACCGAGATTTAGAAAAATGTGGGATCACGGCAGAAAATATAACAAACAGAAAAATCTTCAGGCACAGAGTTGCGGAGGTGAAGGACCTAGCTGATGAGAAAACGAGGAAGAATAGAGTAATCTCGGCAGAAGAACGAGCACGAGCAAGCCAACGGATGAAGGAATACTGGCGAAAGAGGAAGGAGAAAGAACTTGAGAAAGCAATGGAAGTTGCGTAGTCGCAGCCCATAGATGGCTGAAACGAAAATAATAATATTAATAATAATAATAATAATAATAATAATAATAATAATAATAATAATAATAATAATAATAATAATAATGCATTTAAAATTACTCACATGTGTTCAGCAGTCCATTTTGAATATTTTTAGGCCCCAAAATGTAGGGTTTATAGTGATTTTGTGGGTAATATTGGTAATAATTACTCGTATGAAGTAGGAGGATGTATTTATGATAGCAAAACATGGACGTTACAATGGTTAAATCCAGGCCTACCCTAACCAGTCCAGACCAATGGTCTTGTCCAGAGCCTATCCTAACCAGTCCAGACTAATGGTCTAATCCAGGCCCTACCCTAACGAGTCCAGACCAATGATGGTTGCAGAGCAAACTAGAGGCCTAAGGCCGCTTACTGTAGCTTCCAATGCTTTGTATTGTAACCTCCATGCTTTCCTCACCTACTGGAAGTTCCATGCTTTGTTGTAAAGTCAAAGTGACCAGTCTATCCCATAACATCTCTGGAAACAAAACAAAGATGTCTATAATAAGTACATCCTCCTATTTCATCTGTCTGTCTGTTAGGTCATCAGCCCAGAGGCTGGTTGGATTCTAAAATAGCACCACCAAAAGTTATGCGGTTATAAGAAAACAGCAAAAACCAATGGCAGCACCAAAATGAGGCGTACTAGGCAAGACGAGGAGTGAGGTAGTTTGCCATTGCTTTCCTCACTGGGTCAGAAAGTACTTTTGCAGCACGACTGACCCTATGAGCAACACCTTTCATAACACTCAGATGCACTAGTCGTGCTCTGAATGTCATTACTCAGCACCATCCATACCCCAGCAGCTTCCATATTGTCACAGCCATGGATGTTGACTGGGACTTCGGTGAAAGCTACACTTTACTCTGGCCTGTGCCAAGAGATTGATACAAAAGCCTATTTCATACGAGCAATTATTACCAATATTACCCACAAAATCTCTACAAATCCTATATTTTGGGACCTAAAAATATTCAAAATGGCCTGCTGAACACATATGAGTCATTTTAAATGCATTATTATTATTATTATTATTATTATTATTATTATTATTATTATTATTTCCAGTCCCCTACTTGTTTACCGGAAGGACTCTTGCCCTTCCTGACACCACAGGATTTTACAATGAAAATCCCACCCCAGCAACACCTGGAATCAAACCACGGTCGCCGGGATGACAGGGATCCTGCTCCGCAATAATAACAATAAAGAAAACCTCGTAAATCCTTCGGAGTAAAGTTTACAGAAGAAGTCCAAAACTGAGCAGTCAGCAATGGCCGAAGAACTGTTCTTGACATTTTCATTTTCAGTAATAATCCGATTATTCGACCACGGGAGTCTTCTGTTCCCTTCTCAGGCAACGCGGCAAGCATTCACAAGGCAGACGGAGAAACGTGCTTTTCTCGTGAGTGGAATTACAAGGTTTCCATTGCCTAGCAACGATAAGTACTGTATAGGAGTATTACTAATGCAACAATAAAGACTGTACTTTACACACTGCTACAGAAAAATTGAAGTGAATGAGTGGATTTCAAAACAAAAACAGTGAAGCATAAGTATGCATACCAAGTCAATGGGAGGTACAAACTGCCACATATTTTAGAGCGAATAGTTCAGAAAGGGGACCCTGCGCAGTGGTAAACATAAATACTAAATCAAAACAAGATTTTATTGAAAATTAGCAGGCTCGACTCTATTCCGAAATGCTTACTGAAAACAGAAGTGGTTCAGATGAGCAAGTTGCCACGACGGTTAGGAGCGCACAGTTTTGAGCTTTCATTCGGGAGACCGTCAGTTCGAGCCCCACTGTCGGCAGCCCTGAGGATGATTTTCCGTGGTTTCCCATTTCCACACCAGGCAAATGCTGGGGCTGTACCTTAATTAAGGCCACGGCCACGTCCTTCTCACTCCTAGCACTTTCCTGCCCCATCGCCACCATAAGATCTATCTGTGTCGGTGCGACCTAAGGCAAACTAATTCTTCTTCTTCTTCTTCTTCTTCTTCTTTTTCTACCGCTTATCCCACACCTGTGGGGTCGCGGGTGCGAACTGTGTCGCACATGTGGATTTGGCCCTGTTTTACGGCCGGATGCCCTTCCTGACGCCAACCCTATATGAAGGGATGTAATCACTATTGCGTGTTTCTGTGGTGGTTGGTAGTGTAGTGTGTTGTGTGAATATGAAGAGGAAAGTGTTGGGACAAACACAAACACCCAGTCCCCGGGCTAGAAGAATTAATCAGAGACGATTAAAATCCCCGACCCGGCCGGGAATCGAACCCGGGACCCTCTGAACCGAAGGCCAGTACGCTGACCGTTCAGCCAACGAGTCGGACCTAAGGCAAACTAATAATAATAATAATAATAATAATAATAATAATAATAATAATAATAATAATAATAATAATAATAATAATAATAATAGTGGTTCAGAGGAAAAGAAATTTGTTCACCTCGAACATTGATATAGGAATCAGAAAGATGTTTTTGAAGACTTTCGTCTGGAGGGTGGCATTGCATGGAAGTGAAACATGAACGATAACTACCTCAGAAAGAAAGAGAATACAAGCTTTTGAAATGTGGTGTTACAGAAGAATGCTGAAGGTGGGATAGGTAGAGAGAATCACGAATGTAGGATACTGAATCGAATTGGTGAGAGGAGATCGATTTGGCTAAATTTGAACAGAAGAAGAGATAGAATGAGAGGGCACATATTAAGACACCCAGGACTTGTACAGTTGATTTTTGAGGGAAGTGTAGGTCGTAAGAACGGTAGGGGTAGACCAAGATACGAATATGATAAGCAGATTAGGGAAGATGTAGGATGTAGTAGTTATGGAGAAATGAATAATTAGCACAGGATAGGGTGACATGGAGAGCTGTATCAAACCAGTCTATGGACTGATGACTCAAGCAACAACAGTGGTTCAGTGCTGGCCTTCAGAGCTAAACTTGGTGGGTTCGATCCCTGCTCAGTCCTGTGGTATTTGAACGTGCTTAAATACGCCAGTCGGTAGATTTACCAGTAGGCCTATGTAAAGGAACTTCTCTGTGGGGCAAAACTGTGGCACCTAGGCGTCCGTAAACTGTCAAAGTAGTATGATATATCAGGTCAGACCTATTATGAATATGTTTTCCTGTTTTAGAACGACTGTTCACAGTATAAATAAAACACAGATCTGGTTTCGAGAATTTAAAAACCTGACAACCAGCCGCCTTTTATTCAGTACGCACAGAATAGCTGACAATAACTATGAAGAGAAATTCGTTAATTTATCTTCACCATCGTTACAGCCAGGTAACATCCACCAAATGAATGAAACATAACCATCTCACTCTATTGAATTATTCAGTGACAAATTATGCATTTCTCTCCCCTCTGATGGCCTGACAACTGAATTTCAAATCGAAAACTATTATACTGTTGTGCCAATTAATGGAATGAAAATGTAATATACATAATACACAATTGCACAACTAAACGGCGCAGTTTAACTGAATTATGAAACCAATAATAACGGAAAAAAGTAATTTTATTGTATCAATTAATCACATTTTAATAATTCTATCTTCAAAATACCAGGCAGAAAACTCCAACGAGCTAATGAAATGCAGTCATTCAAAACGATAGGTTAAATTAACTCATTCACTTCACTGCTCTCGTGGTTGGGAGTAGTATAATATTCACATCGATGGATCAGAGTTCGATTTTTGATTCTATTATGGATTTAACTATGGTTTGAGGATATAATGAGCTCAGTTTCGAGAGCTATCTGCTCGCGATAAGCAGAGTCTCTGGCTTCAGGAAACAACACTCACAGATAAAGTCATCCGGAAATAAAGTAATAGTACGCAGATTCCTTTCCTTCTTGTCTCTTTATCCTTTATATTCTTTCCATCTTTTCTTCCCCTTACTTATTGAATAACTAGCAAATGTACTCGTGCTTCGCTACGGTATCCTAACTTGTATACGGAGTTCTATGCAAGTTACCCTACACGCAGTGAGTAAGATTACATTATATTGCATGTCTCTTAGCGCTATCCGAAAAAAAAACAACAAAAAAAAAAAACAGGGAGGACCCCATACATTGTTTCCGATGTAAGGTGCACGTTGGGGAAATGTTGATGGTAATGGCAGCTCACATTTCCTACAGCCATTCACAATCGAGTTCGGGAGTTTCTACAATAAAGGCAGACTCACTTGCCAAGTGCCAATCACAACAGAGATGAATAGTTTTTTATAATAATGGCAGGTACCATTTCCTAACGCCAGTCACAATCGAGTTGGAGAGATTTGATTATAATAGAGAAATTCTGCGCTGTCTAAAGTATAAAGAATCGAGATACGTCTATAAGGCATAGGACCAAAGTTGAAGATTTCTCAAAACTGAAGGGCGATTGTGTTATCGGCTTTGTGAAATGACTTACCGTTTAGAAAGTAGTTACCGCGAAACGAAGGACGGCAAATCATTGAAATATATCGACATTTTCCGGGGCCTAAAAATAATACATTTCAACAGCCTGGAAATTTCCCTCAAACGAAAGAGTGTCCAGTGACCAAGCGAAGTTATGTACATAACAAAAGTTGTTAAGTTGTTTCACATATAGCGCACGGATTTTACTGAAAATCAATAATATAAGAGAAAACGAAAGAAACATGTTGTGGTTTCCCTAAAAGTCCCCATTCTATTGAGTGATTTTTAAATCATATGCATATCTATACCTTCCCCTGGATGAGTATAAAGATTGGTCGAGATCTATGCAACCGTTTCGCCGTGATGGTAGAACAGACGGACAAAGAGACACGAAACCTAAAAACCATTGATCCGGTCTTGAGTTGACCTAAATCAGTTAAATATCTGAAACATTGGCAAAATAAACGAAATTACAGACAGCGGACCCCCTACAACTTTATAAGTATGGGCACGTTAATAAGTGCAGACCTTAATTTCGAGATTTACTGCTTTTAAACGACGTCATGTCACAAACGGATTCCGCCATCAGACGCCTCTTTCAGTGTTCTGCACGGTTGGTCCTACGACATTTTCTCGTATCTCCTATATTTATGGATTATATTGAGTTAGAAACATTAAAAACGGTGAAATCTTATTTTTCGGATACTTATGCGGCAGATGGAATCATAAAATTTTGCTAACATATGACCTCTGGTCGTGTCCATGTGCGTACTGAATTTGATGATTCTATCATTCCTATAATTTTGCCAATTGATAAGATATATGTGTAACCAGTACAAAATTAATTTAAAATTGAGAAATAGAGCTCTACCTAAAGTATAAGGGATTGCGATACGACAATGTCATGGAACCAAAGATGTACATCTCTCCAAATTGAAACGCGATTGTGCTATCTGGTTATTTACACGACTTACCGTTTTACCACCAATTACCCGAAATGAAGGTCTGCGCCGTCATTGAAATTGCTTCCATATTTCGATACGTTCCGAAGTCAAAGTTATACATTTGTACAGTTTGGAATTTTTCCTCAAAGGAAAGAGTGTCCAGGTTTCTGGATTAGCATCGCATACATACGGAGTAATTAAGGAAGAAAGTATTACGGTTAAGAAAGTTGAAATTAATAGATAATAGGACTATAACTGAGGACAGCCGGATAGGACAAATATGTAAATACCAAGTGGATGTATTGTAAAATGAAATGTCTGTCACTAAATTGTGATAATATGAGTTACGGATATAAGAAGGCAGTGACAAACGAGAAATCTAGGCACAGAAATTTTTAGGTAAACAGATAAGAATATGACTTATGGCAGAAGTATTCAGTCAGCAGTATATAAAGATTGCTGGTTACAAGGATAATGTCCAGACAGGGGAGGTGAGTAATACTAAAGAAGTATTAAAATTTACCTATGATGACAATGATATTTACAGTAAGATACAAAAGTTGAAAACCAGAAAAGCAGCTGGAATTGATAAGATTTTTGGGGATATACTAAAGCCAATGGGTTGGGATATAGTACCATATCTGAAATATTTTATTATTGTTTGGTTGAAGGAGCTATACCAAATGAATGGAGAGTTGCTATAGCAGACCCTGTGTATAAAGGAAAGGGTGATAGACATAAAGCTGAAAATTACAGGCCAGTCAGTTTGACATGCATTGTATGTAAGTTTTCGGAAAGCATTCTTTCTGATTATATTAGACATGTTTGCGAAATTAATAACTGGTTTGACAGAAGGCAGTTTGGGTTTAGGAAATGTTATTCCACTGAAGCTCAGCTTGTAGGATTTCAGCAAGGTATAGCAGTTACCCTGGATTTGGGAGGCCAAATGGACTGTATTGCGATTGACCTATCTAAGGCATTTGATAGGGTAGATCATGGAAGACTACTGGCAAAAATGAGTGCTATTGGACTAGAAAAAAGAGTGACTGAATAGGTGGCTATATTTCTAGAAAATAGAATTCAAAGAATTAGAGTAGGCGAAGCTTAATCTGACCCTGTAATAATTAAGAGGGGAATTCCTCAAGGCAGTATTATTGGACCTTTAATTTTTCTTATATATATCAATGATATGTGTAAAGAAGTGGAATCAGAGATGAGGCTTTTTTCAGATGATGTTATTCTTTACAGAGTAATAAATAAGTTACAAGATTGTGAGCGGCTGCAGAGTGACCTCGATAGTGTTGTGAGATGCACGGTGGGCAATGGCATGATGATAAACGGGGTTAAAAGTCAGGTTGTGAGTTTCACAAATAGGGAAAGTCCTCTGAGTTCTAATTATTGCGTTGATGGGATGAAAGTTCGTTTTGGGGATCATTGTAAGTACCTAGGTGTTAATATAAGGAAAGACCTTCATTGGGGTAATCACATAAATATGATTGTTAATAAAGGGTACAGATCTCTGCACATGGTTATGAGGGTATTTATTTAGGGGTTGTAGTAAGGATGCAAAGGAGAGGGCATATAAGTCTCTGGTAATATCCCAACTAGAGTATGGTTCCAGTGTATGGGACCCTCACCAGGATTATTTGATTCAAGAACTGGAAAAAATCCAAAGAAAAGCAGCTCGATTTGTTCTGGGTGATTTCCGACAAAAGAGTAGCGTTACAAAAATGTTGCATAATTTGGGCTGGGAAGACTTGGGAGAAAGGAGACGAGCTGCTCGATTAAGTGGTATGTTCCGAGCTGTCAGTGGAGAGATGGCGTGGGAGGACATCAGTAGACGAATAAGTTTGAGTGGTGTCTTTAAAAGTAGGAAAGTTCACAATATGAAGATAAAGTTGGAATTCAAGAGGACAAATTGGGGCAGATATTCGTTTATAAGAAGGGGAGTTAGGGATTGGAATAACTTACCAAGGGAAATGTTCAATAATTTTCCAATTTCTTTGCGATCATTTAAGGAAAGGCTAGGAAAACAACAGATAGGGAATCTGCCACCTGGACGACTGCCCTAAATGCAGATCAGTAGTGATTGGTTATTACTTAGGCCCATGGAGCCAAGACGGAGGCACGAAATTAAAGCGCAGAACAGAATGCAGTAAAATTTATAGCAAATTCCAGAAAACTCCTTACAGTGTGAAATTATAGGCTATACTGCGCGGTACTGTTCAAGTATTAACAGCCTCTTTAGAGCTACAGTATTCGAAGATGATTGTAACCTCCAAGGGTACTCCGCAAATGTCCCGCAGAATGACAGCATGGCGTCTCTCTCGCCTTCTACGCAAGGAACAACCACGAGTCTGCAGGAATGTTGACGAAAATGACATTCCTTCCCCGCTGGCAAGCAGCCAGGGACATTGCCATGGTAAACATTATGTTCGTTGTCTGTCGGCCACTAAAAGCAGAGCATGAAACCCGCAGAAAGTAGTAATTTTCTCCGTCATTTGAAGAGTAATCGAAATTATGCTTAAACAAAAATTCTTTAAAATGAAGGGGCGTTTCACATGTAGTCCACGGATTTTACAGAAAATCAATAAATCAGAGAAAATGGAAGAAGACTGTTGTTGTTTCTCTATAAACCCCCATTCTATTCAGTGATTTTTAAATCATATGTATACCTAAACCTTCCCTTGGATGACTATACCCTATATATGAAGTTTAGTCGAGATCTATCCGGCCGTTTCGCCGTGATGGTGGAAGAGACGGACAGACAGACAGACAGACAGACAGACAGACAGACAGACAGACAGACAGACAGACAGACAGACAGACAGACAGACAGACAGACAGGAAAGCTAAAAAACACTGATACGGTCTTGAGTTGACCGAAATCGTATAAATATCTGAAAAATTTGCAAAACAAACGAAATTACAGATAGCGGACCCCTTACAACTTTATTTATATAGATGAAAATCCACAGTCTGTTTCGAGCCATTCGAGCGGGTCAGGAAATGAATGAATGAATGAATGAATGAATGAATGAATGAATGAATGAATGAATGAATGAAACTCCCACTAGCGGCGAGAATAAGGATATTGCACCGGCTGCCGAAGCCTGTCGCACTCCTCTGGAGCACTGATTAACGACTGACAGATGAAATGAAACTGGAGAGTGTTGCTGGAATGAAAGATAACTGAGAAAACCGGGGTTCCCAGAGGAAAACCTAACCGCTTTGTCCAGCACAAATCTAACATGGGGCGATCGTGACTGGAACCACGGAACCCAGAGGTGAGAGACCGGTGCACTACCGTCAGAGCAAGGGAAGGTCCACTAAATAAATTTATACGCGCCAAAATCAATAAACAGTGGGTTTATTAATATGCATTGTCTACTAAACACAAAATGTTCAATAACGTTGCAACGCAACTTAAGAAAGAATATGGATTTTTTTCAAAAGAACTCATTTCTGCACGAACCATTTAAAATGGGATCTGCAATAGGTTTTGTGAACATTATTTTTATTATTTTTAATAAATTCCCCGAAAATTTCAAGAAAATCAATCTCTCTCTCTCTCTCTCTCTCTCTCTCTCTCTCTCTCCCCACCCCTATAGCAGTTAGCGAACTCCAACTACCTATGTCTCTTTTGCTCTCTAGAGCTAAAGTTAATCAATCTGATGGTATAGTATTTCCAGTTTATGTATTTAATTACAACACACACACACTTTTTAATTAGAGAAGCATATTTCAGTTAAATAAAATAAAAAAAGCGTTAGCTGAACTTACGATATCCTATACTAGTTACATACCTCTATAAAAATGTTAATTGAATTTCAGACAACCTTGCCCAGACATCAAACAGAAATAGAAGTTCGCAGACTGGGATTACTTCGTTCATTTAGAGTCAATATTGTATATGTGAATGAAGTTATTACTGACATATACCGGAGTTGCAATATTCAAGGTATTATGAATGTTACAATCCAGGCACCTGCTGAAACGAATAAAGGGTTTGGTTAATGAACATTGCAAACAGTAACGAATTCAATTACGCTCAGTGTCTATTTTAATCTATTATTTTTTACAATCTGCTCTACGTCGCTCCGACACAGATAGGTCTTATGGCGACGATGGGACGGGAAAGGGCTAGGAGGGGAAGGAAGCGGCCGTGGCCTTAATTAAGGTACAGCCCCAGCCTTTGCCTGGTGTGAAAATGGGAAACCACGGAAAACCATTTTCAGGGCTGCCGACAGTGGGGTTCGAACCTACAATCTCCCGAATACTGGATACTGGCCGCACTTAAGCGACTGCAGCTATCGAGCTACACAAGTACCAGGGTACTGTACGTGCAGTTGTGAGTTTAATAGCCCACACATCGAAAGCAAAGCAAAGTAACGAAAAGTCAGCTCCGTACAGGCCATGAAGGCCCTGGGAGGGGTGGCAGTTAAAGGCTTCTACTATCCGTAACCTCAGCAGCTGGTGGGGCAGAGTGATTAGCTCTAAGCGCGGTCGCCTTTACTCCCAAGAAATAACGTGATAGTCATTCTTGGTGTAGGCTGAGCGAACCTCAGGACCATATGCCCCTCCGGAAGTGGAAATCTCGTTTCTTAAATTTTTCGACTTCCTGACAGAGGATCGAACCCACGTCCTTTCGGGTGAACCGAGCACGCCTTTACCGCCTCGGCCAGGCTAGACTAAATGTTTGACCATGTGATGACTGCTACTGCTACTTGAGAAGATATACGAGGTTAAGTTGAAGAACGGCATTTTCGTCTACATCGGTTTAGCCTACGCTAGAACTTCTTAGAATACATGCACCGCTGCATTGCGCGGCTCAGAGTGCAAACGACGACTTCGCTAGGTTGACCAGAATGCAGATCCCCACTCCTCGATTTGGAGCAATAGCGCCGTCTCTCTCTTTCCCTACGCCTGTCTAGCTCACTCGGCCTGCCTTGCCCTTCCTCGCTTGCTCTGCAGTTCTCCACCATCCGAGTAGAGTTGAGCCGAGTTTAGCCGAGTCGCCCCGAGACAAAACGCTGGTCCGAACTGAGCCGAGTCGAGTCGGACCGATGTTTGCACGCGTGAGATTTTTGGCGTTGTAGAGGCCCTTTGCAGATGTAACACTAGAGTAGGCCTACTTAGAGACTGTCCCCTTCCCTCGTTACATGCAAAGGTCTAGAAGCCGTGCTCTCCTGGCGGTGTATATTTCCATGGTACGATCCGGTCTGTTATACGGCCTCCGTGCTTGGCATTCCGCCAATGAGGAAAATATTATTTTAAGCGCAGTCCAACATCGAGCAGAGCGACTCATTTACAGACACGTTTTTTTCTTTTTTTTCTTACTTGTTTAACGTAGCACTAATACATCGAAGGTTTTCGGCGACGGAAAGATGGGGAAGGGCTAGAAATGGCAAGGTAGCAGCCGTAGCCTGGATTAAGGTACAGCTGCACCATTTGCCTGGTGTGAAAATGGGAAACCACCGAAAACCATATTCAGAGCAGTGGACGGTGGGATTCGAACCCACAATCTCCCAAGTGCAAGCTTACAGCTGCACGACCCAGACTATGAGCATCTCATTCAATACCCACTGGCTCCTGTAACCTGCATCCAGGAAGATGTAATGTACGGCCGGGATGTGGCTTTGCAAGTAGTGCAGTTCTGGGCCGACGTAGTGTAACAAGTCTTTACTTAGATTTGTGTTATACCATGTATTATTTTATTCTTGACTTACATTTGTGGCGGAATTAGGGCTCACGGCGCTTTCTTACACTTAACCACTCTCAATAATAAAATTTAAAAATAAAGATAAAAACTCATAGTAATTTTACAAAAAACACACCTAAATACTAGGGGCAGATACGCTAAGAGCAGGTTACAAATTAGTAAGAAAATAGGAGTGATAATACTAATAATAATAATAATAATAATAATAATAATAATAATAATAATAATAATAATAATAATGTCCGCCTCTCTTGTGTAGTGGTTAGTGTGATCAACCGCCACCGCCGTAGGTCCGGGTTCGATTCCCGGCTCTGCCACTAAATTTAAAAAGCGGTACGAGGGCTGGAACGGGGTCCACTCAGCCTCGGAAGGTCAACTGAGTAGAAGGGAGTTCGATTCCCACCTCAGCCATCTTCGAAGTGGATTTCCGTGGCTTCCCAGTTCTCCTCCAGGCAAATGCCGGGATGGTACCTAACTTAAGGCCACGGCCGCTTCCTTCCCTCTTCCCTGTGTATCCTTCCCAATCCTCCCATCCCACCACACGGTCCCTGTTCAACTTAGCCACCAGGGTGATGTATTGGCCCTCCTCCCCAGTTGTATCCCCAAGCCGAAGTCTCACGCTCCAGGACACTACCCTTGAGGCGGTAGAGGTGGGATCCCTCGCTGAGTCCGAGGGACAAACCAACCCTGGAGGGTAAACGAATGCGGGATCTACCAGACAAATGAAAATATACAGATGGGAGTGGGGAGCGTACGGTGCTGTGGGATGTATAAATAATACCGAGTAGGTTTACCAGGTGTAGGATATAAAGCGTGGGAACTGTCAGTCATGAAATCCTTGTGCCGCATATTGTTTATTCTCAGCGAGTTCAGTAATATTTAAGGTAAACCCTCAATGTAGTCCCCTAGATTATCCACAACTCGCGGCCAATGATGGAGATGTTGGATACCAGTCGCCTCACCATGTATGAATTTTGCAATCTCATGTTTCACACCGTTGTCAATGTCCCCTCGTGTCCAAACCGTCCCCCACGCAATAGTTCTTTCACTTTGTGGATGAGATCAAAATCGCACGGAGACAAGTCCGGTAAGCATGGCGGTTGTTCCAGTATTTCCTACACTTTTCCGGCCTCGCCACATTCATTCTGCACGGAGATTGACTTACTACTGCAGTACCATCACCCTGTGCGTGGTGCGTGTCCAATACACCATCATCACGTGCTGTGTCCACGTACTGTGAGTGCCATGCTTTCCAGGATATATGAGCACTGTATGGTAGCACCGTGGGAATGCGAGGAAGAAAATAGTAGGTATGACTTTTGCCCCAACCCTTGTATTTCACATCGTTATAGGTAGACTCCATACTGCACATAGCATAGACAGACATTAGTAGAGGAATAAGCTTGAATGGATTTCATACTTCATACACATGAACTTAAAGTTGAAATTTAAGAGGGCAAATATTCTTTTATAGGAAGATGAATTAGGGAGTGGAATAACTGACAGAGGGGGATATTCGACAGATTTCCAAATTCTTCTTTGGAATAATTTAAGAACACATTAGGTAAACAACTGATGATGATGATGATGATGATGATGATGATGATGATGATGATGATGATGATGCTTGTTGTTTAAAGGGGCCTAATATCTAAGGTCATCGGCCCAGATAAACAATTGGCAGGGAATCTGCCACCTGGGAGACAGCAATAAATGTAAATCAGTGGTGACTGATTGATTGATGAAATGAAATGGCGTATGGCTTTTAGTGCCGGGAGATCCCAGGACGGGTTCGGCTCACCAGGAGCAAGTCTTTTGATTTGAGTCCCGTAGGTGACCTGCGCGTCGTGATGAAGATGAAATGATGATGAAGACAACACATACATCCAGCCCACGTGCCAGAAAAATTAACCAATGATGGTTAAAATTCGCGACCCTGCCGGGAATCGAACCCAGGACCCCTGTGACCAAAGGCCAGCACTCTAATCATTTAGCCATGGAGCCGGACATTGATTGTTTAACTGATTGATATAGCTGTAGAAGTTATTATGAAATGGACTGTGCAAATATTTGCAAGATTACAGTGTTTCCGAGCGCAGATGCTTTGAATATTTTTGTATCATTTATCTCAAAGTCTGGCACTCAATATTTTTTAAAAGGTATCCTCCGACAGCATTCTTTCCCTTCGTTCCTTGTTAAAAAACACAATGCTGCCGAACGAGGTATACATCCCTATTAGTGTATGAAACACCGAGGTGTAAACCACACACTTGCTCCCGCATAAAATTCATGATGATGTTTGTTGTTTAAAGGAGACTAATATCTAGGTAATCGACCCCTAATGGTACGTACTGAAGCGCAATAAATATGATGATCAAAATTCCAAAATCCATCCATTGACTAGAATTCAAAAAGACGGCGATGAAAAATGATTATGAACTTAAACAGTGAGTCCGACCCGCAATCCACTACCTTCCCATAAAATAACTTTAAACAATGGTATAAACGGAACAAGGCCCTGCTTCCAAAGCAAAATCCTATATTGATGATGCTTGTTGTCTAAAAGGGTCCAAAATTCAGATCACTGGCCCCTCATAATGGCAGTACTCACGAGTAACGCAGACCCATGGTGTTCCTCACATAGTGGTACTAATCACAGGCAACGCCCAGACCCATAGTGTTCCTCACATTATGGTACTACTCACAGGTACCGCAGACCCATGGTGTTCCTCACATAGTGGTACTAATCACAGACAACGCCTAGACCCGTGATATTCCTCACATAGCGGTGTTAGTCACAGGTAACCTATACCCGCGATGTTCCCCATATCGCGGTACTAATCACAGATCATGTAAACCCTGGCGCTCCTCCCCGAATGATACTAATCACAGACGCATGGTGTTCCTCACATAGGGGTACTAATCGCAGGTAACGTCGACCTATGGTGTTCCTCACGTAATGGTACAAATCACACGTATTCTCATGGTTCCCAAAAAATCATCCCTTAGTCGCCCCCTTTTTAGTCGTCTTTTACGACAGACAGGCAATGGGTGTATTCTTCGTCTGCGTACTCCACCCACAGGGGGACATATAGTTAATTAAATATTTTCGAGAGAAAATCTTCGTGCATTTCCTTTTCGGAAAAGTCTGCAGGCTAAGGGTAGTCTCATTTCAACATCGACAAATGACGTCAAGGAGTCTAAATGAAAGGCAGTCCAGGGCTTGAATTACACTGTTTTTAACAGTTTATTTCTGAGACTAAGTATTCTTAAGATGTGAGTGTCGGGACGAGGTTGCTTGAAGCGGAATGGGAAAGGAAGATGTGAAAGGGATACTTTGATACTGAAATGACGTTACTTTATGTAATACAGGTAAAACATGATAAACAGGGTTCTAGTGTTATTTGAGAGAAAGGCCAGCTGTATTCAGTCTATATTTGCTTTACAAAAAGCACAAACGATGACGGACGGAGTACAGAATGAGTAACGAAATGCGTGTGGTAATTGTACCAAAATATTTAATTAGATTTTGAGTAACCCACATACACACACAGCGGCTTGATTACTAAAATCTACATTGCGAGATGAGAAGCTGTATACATGCAACGTGCCTGCCTGGCCTGCTTCAATTCAAAAAGTCGTTCGTAATTTAGACGTCGACTTGCGCTGTAGCGTACACCAATGAAAAACTTTTCTAATGAGGCCAGTTTCAACTTTCCTAAACCAATCACAAAAGGGCCAGTAGAACAGAACAAGAGGGGGAAATCATTAAGCACGCAACCAGAGCTAGGGTGGATATCATTTTTTCCTAATAAGGAGAGGAACGCAATGGCATCACAGCCAAGTACATATCCTTCATGAAGATAACTTCACCGACAGACTCACGTGGTGATCTTCAAACGCAACAACATTCACAGCAGAACATACATTTTAGAACAGCTACAATTTGCACATCGTCACACGATATATGAGGTAAAGGTTTACGGAATTAATACGAGTGGAAAAGTCAGTAAGGCTTCTATTTTCTTATCACTTCTGACACGGAGAGGACCACACAGTAAACGGCAAGTAAACAGTAACGATGTAGAATTCCACTCGATCATCAAGAAGCCGGTGATGATTGTTTTTTCTTCATTTTTTTGGTTAAAGATAGCCTACATTTTGACATGCAACTTGAAGTTTTCAGTCTGTCGAACATCGATTAAAACACTTATAATACCATAACATAGGCCTATCTGTAAAAAACCACACCATTAAACAATGACATGCTTCGTTCTTGACAAAACATCACCAGATTCTATCAAGTAACTTTTTTAACATGAACATTGTTTAGAAATGTAGAAACATTTGTTTAAATTTGAAAGTTAGAATTTATCTTGACGAAATGCTCCAGTAGCACTTACTCTCTTCTTGCTAATTCAAGAAAGAGTGCAATGTGGTGCAAAGCTCAGTCACTGGCCAGCAACTATCCGTTACGTCATATTCCGGCAATGTCAACGACTACTTTGAATTGTACTTTGAGATTTATTATTGTTATTACTACTATCGCATTTTCATCGTTTTAAAAATTATAGCCGGATGGTTAATAAGCATTTAATGAGCTGGCTGTTTACCAGTAATTTTCCGTTACGTCATTTTCTGGTGCCGTCAACGCCATTCGCGATTATTATTATAATTATAAATTATTATTATTATTATTGTTATTATTATTATTATTATTATTATTAAGAGTATTCATACTTCCACGAATGGCGCTGACGGCATCGAATAGTGACGTAACAGAAAATCACCGTCAAACGAGCCGGCCTAATAGGTGCTCATTTGCAACACCTATATAAAAAACAATGCAAATCCGATAGTAACAATAAAAATATGGGGCGTATGTTGTTGACCTAACAATCACTAAAAATTATCAATAAAATGCCCTTAAATTTATGGGAAAATTCTGTAAAATAATTAAAATTAATTTAAAATACTTTACCAAACTTAATTTTAGTGACTCTGTAAGAAAGGTTAATAAATATCACCCAATTTATTTGCAAGTGTATATAATATAGACAATGATTTGCTGTCCGACTCGTTGGCTGAACGGTCAGCGTACTGGCCTTCGGTTCAGAGGGTCCCGGGTTCGATTCCCGGCCAGGTCGGGGATTTTAACCTTAAATGGTTAATTCCAATGGCACGGGGGCTGGGTGTATGTGTTGTCTTCATCATCATTTCATCCTCATCACGACGCACAGGTCGCCCACAGGCGTCAAATAGAAAGACTTGCACCTGGCGAGCCGAACCTGTCATGGGATATCCCGGCACTAAAAGCCATACGACATTTCATTCCAATGATTTGCTGATACATTGCTAGCAATTTGCCCCCAAAAAACCTGGGAACTCTTGTTCTTCGCACTCGTGACAGATTTCGGATGTTCTTCTCGTTTAATGCACTGCTGTACAGTAAACTTACTTTCCATACACCCTTTAATACCGCACAATTTATTTAAAAAACACGCTCATCTGTCGTAAACACGTTTTTAAAAAAAATCGCTAGCTGATTTAAAAATACAGTTTGGGGTGGTTTCACTTTCGGCATTTTCTTGCACAGAATTAAAATATACACTTCGGAGTATAAATCTGTACTGAAGCGGAAAGTGAACTATTGTTTCCAATCCCTTCTCTTTTTCACTTGTTCTTGGCCTTGACGTACGCGGAGGAGTATGATTGGCTGTAGGGGCGGGTGCGAAAGGTTGGTGCTTGAAACACGTTAAGAAATGCTTTCTCCTAACTATCAGAGTTCTGTATTGTGTTTCTGTACATATTCCAGATACACAACGCCATCAAAGATGTTGGCAAATTTAACCATACGTAGGAAAGTGTATATTTTTTAATATGTCACTTGTGGATTTTTATTAGTCTGACAATAGAGAATGCAAGCTTAAATTTAAAATATAGCTTAAAATTATTCAAAATGGTATATATTGACCTAAAACCTTCTCGAAAGATGAAATAATGACCGATCATGAAAAATCGATAAAAAAATGCACACGAATGCAAAATAAAAACGCGTTACAATCCTTCGTTATATCGCAGAATGAATTTGCATACTACTGAGCAACGTTCGAATGCAAAAGGGAAAAAAGATGGTATTTCATCAACATCCGCCCCCTGATATTCCATAAATAATAGAGCTGAAAGTTCAGTTCAAAGTGGCCGTTTACATTGCCGGATCTTGACGTAGAAGAAAATTACCGACAGACTGGCTATTTAGTCTCACGTCAGTGACGGAGCATTGAACAATATTGCACTCTTTGTTGGATTAACAAGGACAGAGGATGTACTACCGGTGCACTTCATTAGGATAACTACTACTACTATACTTCTACTAAATGTTTTCATTCCCCTCCTGAAGAGGGAGGCGGGCCTTCTAGACGGTGACACCGTCTCTCAGACCAGGAGATTTGTATCGGAGAAGATGTGCTGAGAGGATTGGCGGCCGTGGCCTATACTAGGAACTATCCCGGCATTCGCCTTAGTGCAGGAGAATGGAAAACCATAGAAAACAATTCTCAGGACAATCGATGGTGGAAACCAGCCCCTCGCTAGAGGCGTAGAGCCACGGTAGAGCCATGGCCACTTGGGAGGCCGAGACCCACTCTGCATCTACCGAACGTCATTAAGGTAAGTTCTAACCTTCAAGTATTAAAGGATATAAAGAGAATTTAAGCATAAATGTTTCTATATTTATAAACAATTTTATTAAGGTAAAACAAAAGCGTGAGTTGATAGAATCTGATGTTCTTTCGAGACCTAAAACATGTCATTATTTAATAGTGTGTTTTCACAGGCATGTTACAGTGTTATAGGCGTTATCATTGTTGTTTTTCACAGACTGAAAAGCTTTAAAGGTATATTAACTGAGCCGACACTGAGAAATACAGATTCCTTCTTGACAAAATCATTCAGACAATTAATTATTCTATGTCGAGTACCACTATCAGTGAGATGAGAGGCTATCTCAAGTACCACTTATTTAGGAGATGGCTTTATTATACATTTAACACACCAATGAGGTCAGAATATTCATCCATCCCAGGCTGAAATCGAACCAGCAACTAAACGTAAACTTAGTTAACATCTAATTAGCACCTAGTTAACACCGACCGCCTAGTTTTGCAACGGCAAGAACACAGCAAAGGGGACTGCAGTAAACCGACCTCACAGAAATCGTGCAATGCAGACTCGTAATATGGGTGCTTTATAGGAACAACAACGGAGTGTAAGCGGACGAGATGCAACTGCAAAACGAAAGAACTTCAGTCAAACCTTACTTTTATCATAAACAAGTAAAATATTATGCCTCTTGTACGCTATCAAATGTGTCTTTCAATTCAACACTTCACAAGAAAAGTTGTCAAAGCTTGTTCTAAAGTGCTGAAGATTTGACAAGATTTGAAAAGATATGGCTATGTTCGATAGCATTTTGTTTTAACATGGAGGAAAGGCAAACAGCTGTTGTGGTTCGTGGACTAGCAGTGGGATACATTCTTAAAAAGAAGAAAAACGCTCAATAGGCCATAATTTACACGGGGAAAATATTAATGTGGTTATCTTCAACATACACTAATATTTGCAACTCTGCATTATGCTTACTGTCATAACGTCGTTTGCAGAGGTTATGTAATATTGGATTTACTTGCATTAATTGAATAAAAGTTATAGCAATGCAACGGAAATTCATATCTTATTAAATGAAAACATATTAGGAATTTAATAATAATAATAATAATAATAATAATAATAATAATAATAATAATAATAATAATATGTGAAGATCATAATAAATCGATCATGGCTTACAGTGTTTACTTATAGGTTACCGCACGACACAGACCAGAGCAAAATGTAGCTTCCACCGAATTCCCGGTCTCATCCATGGCTGTGACAATATGGGAGCTGCTGAGGTATGGGTAGTGCTGAGCAACAGGCGCGCCGAATTCGGGTAATTATTGGGGCGGTGGCATGATTAACATGAACACAGGCATGTGAAGTGAGGAACAACTATTAACAAATACACTATAGAGTGTATTTGCTAGTAATGCAAACACTCCTATATAATAACAATATTCACAAACAGAAAAAAAAACAGAACAATAATGGAGCTTGTTTCTCAAATACATTTTGAACAAGTCTCATAGACGGATACATTCACAAGTTAACAGAAAAATAGAACACACCGGGCGAGTTGGCCGTGCGCGTAGAGGCGCGCGGCTGTGAGCTTGCATCCGGGAGATAGTAGGTTCGAATCCCACTATCGGCAGCCCTGAAGATGGTTTTCCGTGGTTTCCCATTTTCACACCAGGCAAATGCTGGGGCTGTACCTTAATTAAGTCCATGGCCGATTCCTTCCAACTCCTAGGCCTTTCCTATCCCATCGTCGCCATAAGACCTATCTGTGTCGGTGCGACGTAAAGCCCCTAGCAAAAAAAATAATAATACGTGAATAAATATTTTGAAGGATGTTTTATGTACGAAGCCATAAAATTAATCACAAGTTAAAAAAAATTAGAACTTGATTCATAAATACATTTTCTTAATACGTATCATATTACCGTTCTGTATACTGTGTTTTTCATGATACGAAATGTGAAACGCTCTACCATCACATGTACCGCCTGAACAATCTCCACTGGAAAATGTAGTTCTCTGAAAGAATGCCCGCTTTCTAATCTCATTCCTTGAACGCCTTAGCAGCCTCCCAAGACTACCAAACTTCACGTTTTAAGGGGACTTAACATCTAGGAGGAGAATTTTTTCGGAGGGGTGTACTCTGCCCACCGAAGTTTTTTAGGGGGGCAGAAAACGCCTTGCTCCCCCCCCCCATGTCACCGCTACTGCTGAGTAATGACATTCAGAGCACGACCAGTGTTTGGAAAGATGTTGCTCATAGGGTCAGTCGTGCTACAATAGCACTTTCTGGCCCAGTGAGGAAAGCAATGGCAAACTACGTCACTCATCTTCCCTAGTGCGCCTCATTTTGGTGCTGACATTGGTTTTTCTGGTTTTCCTGCAACTGCATAGCCTTTGGTGGTGCTCTCTGAGGATCCAACCAGCCTCTGGGCTGATGACCTAACAGACAGACCGTACGGTAATAAACATGAGAGCTCTCCACTTTTTTGAGATATTTCTCTTGCAACCTCCTCGTACGCTGCCGTTTTTATCATTTTATTTTGGTACTCTACGGAGTCCACTGAATATAAGCAGGGATGTGCCTTATCCTTAGCAATTAATACACACACAATATCCCTTGGTCATGAAGAAGCCATTTTTGTTGTTATGATTCCCGACAATCCCAGCATGTCTAGCGGCACAGTGCGCATCGTATATAATCAAATTTCACTGGTCAATTCTGTTAAAGAATTGTCAATTCTTTGGAGACGTGATTAGCTCAGTGAATTAGCTGCTGGCTTCCCACCCGGACGGCTGAGGTTCGAATCCCGGTCGATCCTGGGTCACAAGTTTCATCTCAAGAATCACGTGGTGTCAGGAAGAGCATCCGATCTTAAACAACTCGCCAAAACCAAAATGAGCCTGGGTGATTCCAGCGACCGCAGAAATAACTGGGATTATTATTATTATTATTATTATTATTATTATTATTATTATTATTATTATTATTATTATTATTATTATTATTATTATTATTATTATTATTATTATTTCTCCGTTAGCTTCTTGTAGGGACCACGTGATAATTTCAATACGTCATTTATTGTTCCTTCTTTCTGCAATGTTTCTTCATCTGCTCACTATGTCTCCTTTTGCTCTCCTCGGACCATTTTGAGCCTGTTTTCTTTCCCACCCGACCTTGTAATTCTTACATTTTTAACACTTCTTAAAAATCTCTCACTCTGTCCCTTCTTCTCTTATATAGTTTCTTTCCACATTTTTCTTGACTTCGTAAATCAGGTTGTTGTTGTCTTCATGTTCCAAAGATACAACCTGTGACAATAAAGTTCGGTGGATGAAGTCAGAACAGTCGATCCGGCAACACTGGCGACACACAACGCTGCACCTGCATAGCAGCAGGTTTTGACCACCTGCTCCCAACGTTGTTCAGTTGAGCATCGTGTGTGTGCCGTGTGAGACCTGTCTGACACAGTGCGTGTTTAGTGCATTGGTTCTGAACTGCGAACAGGAACATGGACGACCAAAAAATCAATGTACATTTTTTAAGCTTGGCAAGACACCGAAGGAAACGCATGCGTTGCTGGTATGTGTTTACGAAGATCAAACACTGTCCTTGAAGTGTGTGTGCGAGTGGTTCGCCCGTTTTCGAGGAGGCCGGGAAAGTGTTTCTGACAAACCCCGTAGCGGAAGACCGGCGACCGCCGTCAGTGACGAAAACATTGAGAAGGTGAGGACATTAATCACGAACGATCGGCGATTAACTGTGCACATGATAGCGGATGAACTGCAGATTAACCGTGAATCCGTGCGACAAATCGTTACCCAGAAGTTAGGTTAGAGGAAAACGTGTTCTCGTCTTGTGCCACATCACTTGACTGACCATCAGAAGAAGGCACGTTTAGAGGCTTCACAGGATTTTGTCGAAACGGTGGATGCCACACCGAATTTCTTGAAATGTATTGTGACTGAGGATGAAACCTGGTGTCTCAGGTACGACCCTGAAACGAAACGGCAAAGCATGGAATGGCGTTCTCCAGGATCTCCTCGTCGGAAAAAGGTCAGAGCCGGAAACTCACGCATTAAAACGATGCTCATTACCTTTTTCGATAGTCAAAATATTATCCGCAAGGAATTTCTACCTGAGGGAACGACGTTGAATGCTGCACGGTACATTGAAATTTTGATCCGTTTCATGAAACGTTTACGCAGGGTACGACCCCAGTACCCACAACAAGGTTCGTGACTTTTTGTGCATGACAACGCTCGCCCACACATAGCCAATATCGTCAAGCAGTTCATGTCAAAAAAGGCGGTGAGTGAGGGGTCCGGGGTTCGAAGGAGGTGGAATTTTGAGGCTCAGAAGTGGGGGAGGTTTGGGGTTGGTGTGAAAGTGTTGCGCACGTCTATAGTGTTCCTTTACTGCCTTTTTAGTTAACGGACACCCAGGGAATGAGGCGGCGTGACTGCCATGGCAGTTCGCGCACCTCGCCTGCTGTGGTGCAACCTGAACATCCCCCATCCCCATCTATGTGATAGTACAGGACCATTCACCAAACTTTATTGTCACAGGTTGTATTTGAAGATCTGTTTGGTTAACATGTTGTCATTCATTCTGTATAGATGTCAAAAAATAGCTATATTATTATTATTATTATTATTATTATTATTATTATTATTATTATTATTATTATTATTATTATTATTATTATTATTATTATTATTATTATTATTATTATTACGGTTACTGTATAATTTTAAATTCAAATAAGTGATAATAATTACTTTCTTTGGAGTAGAATTACAATCTCAATCTTCAGATTTACGAGTAACATTATAGATTTCCTTCTTTCAGTTCGTAAATCAATGCTTCTCTATATCAAATCCCCTCCACAAGGGTGCCAAATTTTCATTTGGAAAAATCAAATAATCATACTCATAACACATGTCTTTCAAAAAATTAAGCTCAAATTCGTAACAATTGATTTATTTGCATCTAACGAATCGTTTTCGAGAGAAATCGGTACGATACACAATTTGGAGCCGACAAGTGTAGCATTCAGAGCATCGAAAGGGGGTAAGTGACTCAGGGCCTATGAAACTTCCACAAATAAAATAATCAGTTCTCTAGTGTAGGGTGAGATGAAGCCTGTTTGATAAAACAGCCTTCTATATGTCTCTCAGTCATGGCCATCAGTACTTCACATCACAGCGTGAACGGTTGCTAGTTTACATGGCGTCGCACATTTTGTATTCTTACTTTTGTGACACAAAATTTTAGAAGAGCTCGAAACACACGACATATTTATGTCAAAATAGGCCTAATATACTGTTGCAGCATACCTCGTACATTCAAAACGATGTGTTAACGTAAGAACGTATAAACTTACCATATATAATATAGTTGGCCATTCACCAGGTTTGTTGGACATACCTGAAACACAAAAAAATGTATTATAATTAAAGACAATAAATAATAATGCATAATTATAATTATTACTATTATTTCTAGCACAATAACCGCTGAAAAATCAATGGTTTTATTTGTGGGTTCTATTGGTATTTGCTGGCCGACAATAGAATAAGGTATCATTTATGTACCTGGGAACATTAAGAAGGTGATTAACATTTCAGGAATCTTTACAGGAAATACTAACAAATCTGTAAGGAGTAAACTGTATTTCAATTAAATATTTCGGTATCAACAATTCTCTTCGTAAATGAGTCGTCATTTCCTAGCATATGGCCTTGTTCCTCATTGTCTGAAGAGCAATTCTGAAATTTTATTTGAAATCCGTTCCAGTACGTGCATGGGAAGATACCGGCCGTCTGAGAAAATCATCCACGCTGATGGCAATGACAACATTCAGGAGGATGGGGAAACTGCTGTCTTCGGGAGCGAAGGGAAGATACCTTGACACTTAGCGGAGCAGAGTGGTTAGCTCTACGCTCGACCGCCTTTGCTCCCAATAATTAACCTGGTACTCATTTTTGGTTTAGGATGAGCGAACCTCAAGGCCACGTGCACCTCCGGAAGAAGAAATCAAGTTTCTCGAATTTTTCGACTCTCTAACGGGGAATCGAACTCACGTCGTTTAGTGTGAACAGAGCACCTTTTTTTTTTTACCGCCTCGGCCAGGCAGTCCTAAGAGATGTTAAATACGAAACAAAAATGACCATGCTGACATCAGTGAGTCTGGATCACACTGGTGTACAGATTATTATTATTATTATTATTATTATTATTATTATTATTATTATTATTATTATTATTATTATTATTAACTGGCTAAATAACTGCACATAAAAGGCCGCACAAATTTCAGCACCTGCTTGCTTCATTTTCAGACATACGAAACATGGGAACACTTTCTGATTCGCACATCCCCATTCATACACTGAAATGAGCGCAACTAGGTAGACCTAGACGTATGCCTGTCTACGGTATACTAATATAATGACCACTTCGAACAGAAAGCTGCGTCAGAAAGGGAGAATTGTGCATAACATCACAAACAGAGAGGTTCAGCCCGCAAACCTTGACATCGTAACCCAGTCTAGTTGCTGAATAATCGAAACTACTCCCAGCCCTCCGGGCTGACAACAGAAATACAATTTTCTACGTATCGGCATCGTAACTGTCTGGCCGCGTGGTGGCTCGTTTTAATCCAGCCTTCCCTTGAAACGGTGTATGTAAATGAAAACCAAATCGATCCATCACGTTGGGAACAACAGAATAACAAACGTGGTTTACCCACACGTCTTCATTTATACCAACAAACAGGTGAATTATGAGCTTCGAGCAACTCGATTCCACTGTTGCTTGCCTCGCCTTGTTTCTTTAGAGGCATAAATTCTCATTTCATCATACATTCAGATTCAACTGAACGTGGCGCAAATAAAACTAGGTTGTATACCCCCAGGCGAGCACCGGCTCTAAATATGGCATTAGGGTGGAACGAACAAAAGCCAGAGTTTACAGATAATAATAATAATAATAATAATAATAAAAATAATAATAATAATAATAATAATAATAATAATAATAATGATAATGATATTGCTGTTCTCTCAAACGACATAGAAACCGCTAGAGCTCAAGTTGAAATTTTAAAGGAAATTGCCGAACAAACTGGTTTGCAGATATCGTTTGAGAAAACAGAAGTAATGACTAACATCAAAGAGGCTCCACCAAAACCCCATACAAAATACGGAGACAACACCCGAGTAGACAAATTCAAATACCTGGGTGAGATCATCATGAAAAATGGACTAGACAAAGAAGCACTTCAGGAGCGAGTACGCAAACTGGTAATAGCCTACCAAACATCCCGCACAATCTACAACAAAAAATGCCTTTCCCAAAACACCAAGATACGTCACTATGAAACAGTTCTGAAGCCAGTAGTTCTATATGCAGCCGAAACCCTGTCTCTAAATGCCAACAAAGGACTCCTTGAAAAACTGGAGAAAAGAGAACGCAAAATTGTGAGAGGAATCTTGGGATCAAAGTACAGAAATGGAATCCATCAAAAGAGATCCAACAAGGAAGTCTACAGCAAAACAGAGAAAATTACCAACACAATCAGAAAAAGACGGGCACGATTTTACGGTCATGTGAAAAGAATGGACGGAAAAAAGTTAACTAAAGAAATCTTTCACTTTTTTGATTCAAACCCCAAAACCACAATTCCCTGGTTTAGAAATACCAAAGAAGACCTGCAAATGCTACATATCTCAGCTGAAGACGCCCTTAACAGAGATCTCTTCCGCAAAGAAAATATTGACGAACGGGCTAAACCGAGACGAGCAACCGAAGAGAAGACACGGTGCCCCTTGGACAGAGGAGCGTAAGCAGGCCCACTCACAAAGAATGAGGGAAATTTGGGCTCTAAAGAAGGCCAATTTCAGTGTCAAATGCAACAAGACTTAACGTGGTCCTTGATGGCCCCAGCGAATTATATAATAATAATAATAATAATAATAATAATAATAATAATAATAATAATAATAATAATAATAATAATAATAATAATAATAATATGTTGTATAGCATCCTAAAAGACCTGGTGCAGATTTCACGAGTTGACGCTCACGGACGACCTGCGCGTTTATAAGGAGGAGGACCTACATAAGATGCAATCTGTTTAAGGCGGCCCAAACTCCGATTCCCCGAGCCAGAGGAATTAGCCGGTTAAGCTTAAAATCCTCGACCCGGCAGGGAAGCTAACCCATGGCCATTTAGAAGAAAGGCTAGCATACTAGTCAGTGAGCCACGGAGCCAGAAAGCGTACCGAAAACGCTTTGTTTCGCAATTGAAGCAGAAGTAAATTATGCCTACAAACATAAATGTACAGTCACTCAAAAAGAAAATAACTCATGGTACAGTACTCGTAAATTCTCGCAAGTACTATTTTCTCAGAAACAATTGAACCTACTGATATAATGTTTGTTGTGGCTATCCAGCCTCATTCTGACCTGAACAAAACTCCCTGACCCATCGTGCAACAGCCCTATATGTAAAGACATTATTTTTTCGCATTAATTTATGTTCGATTTCGCGAAAACGAAACAATGTTTCGCATTATTTCACGAAATAGGTCTGACTCCATCGCTTTAATTTCGCGTTAATCATTTCCTAAAATTATTCATATACAGTTTTATTCGTGAGATTTGTGAATTATTTATGTGAAAGGTAGATAAATAAAGAGAAACAATATTGATAATCATTCATTATCCCCTATTCAATCTTGATGAGAACTATAATAAAGCCCTAATCAAGATTACATAACAAATTAACCCTTTCACCCTGTTTCGACATACTGTTAATGGATTTTATAGAATATTAATACGAAGAGATACTTCTGTCGAAATGAGAAATTCTTATTCTGTCTTCTGTTTCCCTTCACACACGTGTTATTGGAATATAATTTGAAGATAGTTGTTTTCCATGAATTTCGCTGCATTTTCGCACTTATCGCAAAGTAAGTATATTTCGCTTTAAACTGGCATTGTTGCTTCAATTAGCTGTAATTCGCGAAAAAAAAAATCATTAATTTCTTAACCAGAATCATATGATTCGTTAAGATATCTCAAAATCGCTTCAAAATATCTTTTGTCGCTCTTATCGTTAATGCGAAAAAAATCATGCCTCTACCTATACAGTAATGCATTCCCGCCACAGGCTTCGCGTAATCCTCGATAACAATGTGATGCATTTTTGCCACGGGAACCTCGATTTTAACGCTCATCACCTTTTGAAGACATGCCTTAGAGCGGTGAAATAGACACTCTTCACTTCAACGCCACAGAGCATGTGAATGTCCGTCAAATGCACAACACATCGACAAGAGCGCCACCTGACCCCTCTTACAGTATATCCTATTTGCGCATGTCCGATCTCCTGCGAGTGTCTGCACTTCATTGACACTACTTTACTTTCGTATTTACAGCCCTGGTATACACTCCTATTTTCCAGCAATTTGATACAAAAAGTTACAATGGAAAAGTTTAAACGTTAAAAATAGTTAAACTAAACATTTAAGAAATATTCAATTCTGGATTTTAAAATGTTACAAAAAACAACGGACTCTACTTATTGAATAATTATAAAACTGGTAACAGGGAACAGATGCAGCACGTTGGCAGATGGCAGTTTACGATCCAGACACACAGATAACGTGTTCAATAATTCAGAGTTTATGCATCATACACATGAATTAATACGCCAGTCTCATGCAGGAGCATGCCACCACATAAAGAGATGTCTGGGACTAAGACGAAACTAAAACACAACGACACAAGCAACGTTTAGCACACGCCACGAACAAAGAGCTTCTAATGTGAACTTGTGCAGAACAAGTGACAGGGGCATATCCCGTAGTATGATGGATTAATATCAGCTTTAGAGGAGTAGCGGCTTAACGTGGAGACAAAGGGAACTGTTCAGCATCCTACAGACATACGAATATCATTCTCTGAACTCATTCACAAATTTTTAAACAGAAAAAGAAACGGTTTCCTTCAGAATATCTGATCATCCGAGTCTTGTAACAGGTTAATGTTCATGTTCAACAAGCAAGCTTCCCGTTTCACATCACTTAATTATTTTTATGATAAGGCCCGTGAAGAAAGGCTTTTCTTGAGGAATGAAAGATGCGGGAGGGTCTGAAAACCCTAGTTATGGGAGAGAGAGAGAGAGAGAGAGAGAGAGAGAGAGAGAGAGAACGCTTGACAGGAAACAATGCTGGCTAATTCTTCTAGACACTAAGGCTAAACTGTAAGGGCTGTAATATCAAAAAAGAAGAAGAATAAGAAGTCTAGATTTAAATATTGCATATCTCACTTGCACTGATCGCCACAGTGAGAAATTGGTAAAGATGAGCGAGTTGGCTGAGCAGTAAGGGCTAACAGTAGTAAGCTTGCACTCGGTAGATGATGGGTTCAAACTCGATAGTCGGCAGCCTGAAGAGTGTTTTCCGTGGTTTCCCATTTTCACGCCAGGCAAATACCTAAACTGTGCCTTGATTAAGGTCACGGTCGCTAACATCCCAGTCCTTTCATATCCAGTTGTCGTCGAATGTCAGTCAGTGTTAGCGCGACGTTACCCACAACAAACAGCAAAGTAATAAATAATACAGTAATTGTTCCGGGGATTCTGTGGAATGCAGAGGTGAAAGAAGATGCGGGATCAGGTACACATTTACCTCATAAGCTTGAAACTCCCAATTACAAAGTTTACATGAGCGCTACTGCTCCTATCAACCAACAGTCACGGAGACGGGTCTCGAAATTCCTTTTACACTAATAGGAAGAGCATCTTTGCTCTACAAAGTTACCCTTTGCAGGCCTATCAAAGGCATAACCTACATTTAACAAAATTAAACAGTACTCACTGTCTGAACTGCTCAACAGTCAGATATCTTCAATATGAAATGAAGAGTTTAACAGGGGTAACAAGTACTCATTCTACATGGCCGTTGGTAAAAACTAAAGGTTAAAGTTACTGGCCGAAAACCAAAATAGTAAGAAGGCAAACACTTGCACTCCTTGAAATTTGCATGAAATACATAGCTTATGGCCCGACGTTACAGAGGCTAAGCCTATGCTACGGAGGTGACTACCTGGAGAAAAATATTTAGGTTAAAGAAATTACTAAAAAGATTATAAAGGTTACAAAAACATAGTCACCTCAATATAAAGTTGAGAGGGAATACAAGAGGGTAACTCACTCTCTATTCCCTGATTTCGGTTAAGTTTTTTCAACTTGTTTGAAATTTACAGTTGAGAAAATAAAAGTCACATTACTAAAGATTTGAAACCTTCCCCTCGAGATAGCTTTGAAAGACTATCACATGTTAAACAGGATCTGCCATCACCTTGAGCTGGAGGACCTCCCGAAGATGGACGAGGTAGCTCCCGCCTCCGTTACGAACACACTCTAGACTAGAGCGATCACAAAGATAACATGACCCGAAATGTCACAGCTTTTGTAGCGGAGAGGAAGGTTCCAGAAGACCCTGACACACACCCAATTTCATTGGAAAATCAAATAAATATAAAAATGTTGTCTGTCTGTCTGTTAGGTCATCAGCCCAGAGGCTGGTTGGATCCTCAAAGAGCACCACTAAAGGTTATGCGGTTATAAGGAAACCGCAAAAACCAATGGCAGCACCAAAATGAGGCGTACTAGGCAAGACGAGGAGTGAGGTAGTTTGCCATTGCTTTCCTCACTGGGTCAGAAAGTGCTATTGCAGCACGACGGACCCTATGAGCAACACCTTTTATAACACTTAGATGCACTAGTCGTGATCTGAATGTCATTACTCAGCACCACCCATACCCCAGCAACTTCCATAGTGTCACAGCCATGGATGAGACTGGAACTTCGGTGGAAGCTACACTTTACTCTCGCCTGTGCTAAGAGATGGATACAAAAGTACTGTATCCATCAAGAAATGGCAGCAGGCAATATCAAAATGTTATAATTGATGAATAAATAAACGTACAACATTCTTTATTGGCCAACATCTTAAGTTGGCGGGAAGAGATAGAAGTGTTGATAACTTCTGAATATTGAAATGAAATGAAATGGCATATGGCTTTTAGTGCCGAGAGTGTCCGAGGACATGTTCGGCTCGCCAGGTGCGGGTCTTTTGATTTAATGCCCGTAGGCGACCTGCGCGTCGTGATGAGGATGGCATGATGATGAAGACGACACATACACTCAGTCTCCGTGCCGGCGAAATTAACCAATGATGGTTAAAATTCCCGAGCCTTCCGGGAATCGAACCCGGGACCCCTGTGACCGAAGGCCAGCACGCTAACCATTTAGCCATGGAGCCGGACTTCTGAATATTAAAAGTAATCTATAAATAATTCAGTTTAGGAAACCTTCACGTACAAAATTACTCTGAAAATTAATAGTTCATCTTCACCCCAGAGGGCACAACATAATTTGATAGTAGAGACGTCTGTCGAAAAATGTCCAAACTTCTAGTAGGTACTAGTAGTTTCAAGGTTTACATTATAGATGGCCTTATACAAGGCGCTTAATTTAAATGCGCGGGGCGGGTGTATCTCGGGTATAATAATAATAATAATAATAATAATAATAATAATAATAATAATAATAATAATAATGTAACCTACTTTGCCTACAGAGCGGATCCCACGGAACACTGCTATGAAAACCGTAGCGCGTTATGTGCTTTCATTCAAATGTTATATCAAACAATTTATTCCACGATTCCCCCCCCCCCCCTTGTCCAGTAAAAACAAAACTCAGTAAATTAGCGGACGTTTGTGAAATAATGTATTCAAGGGACATTCCATCCTTGCTAATTTAAAATACGAGGGCAAGTCAGAAAGTATCTGCAATTTTGCTCTAATTGTCTTTAGGCTGACTCTATGGAGTTGTGTGCTCAAATTCATAGAACAGTAACTCGTTTGTTATTGAGGGTCTTTCCTCATCCTTCACGCTCGTGTGACCTCTTTTGAACTGTTCAATACACTGGTAAACACTTCGCTGTGTTTTCGGAGACGCCGAGTGCCGGAATTTTGTACCGCAGGAGTTCTTTAACGTACCAGTAAATCTGCCGACACGAGGCTGACTTGTATGAACACATTCAAATACCACTGGACTGAGCCAGGATCGAACCTGCCAAGTTGGCAACCGTCTGAGACATTTAGCCCGACAATAAAAATAACAACCTGTTATGCTACCTAATAATATAGGGTTAGTGCCACATATGTTCAAATCACAGCGTGTCCCTAAACGTCTGGAAAAACTCTAATGTACTTCACTGTAAGCTGAGCAGAATAGTTCAAGCAAGCTAGCTAGCTTGCAGACTGTTGATATCGTGATGATAGCCACAAACCCTCCAAATTTACGAGGTATCCGAACCACAGGGAAAAGACTTTGCATTTCAGAAATTCATAGCCACTGGCTAGGGCGAGTGGTAAAGTGCTGGGCTCTAGATCCCAAGATGATAGGTTTAATTCCGGCAGAAATTACGTATTGTGAAGGGCGGAGTAAAGTCAATTCGGTACTCCATGATGTCAGCGTGAAAAATATGTCTGGTGATACATTCGGTGTTCAACTCGAAAGACCTAGATCAGGCCAAAGGCAAGAAACCTCCCACCGTGTTAATTCCGGATGCTCACACTTCTCAGGAAAGGAGTGTAAGGAAAGCCACGACTCGGTTGCCAAGATTTTGCACTAAGAACTTGCTATTAAATACAGAATGGCTGTTGAAAAACTTCCCTATTTTAAGTACAGCCCTCAAACTGTACTCGAAAATGACGAGATTAAAATGTACTGGGACCGAACAATTATCATGGGTAAGACGACTATCCACAACAGGCCAGATGTAGTGGTGTCAGAGAAGGGAAAAACGTGCCGTTCTGTTCAACATAGCTGTCTCGAACAGCGGGAACCTCCATGAAAAGTATACCGAGAAAATCAACAAGTATACACCATTAGCAGAACACTCTGGTGGAAGGACTAAAGAAGTTGGATGTCAACACCAACATCTACACGACCATGCAGAACGCGGTGGTCATTGCCACGACGGGAAGTGTTCGGAAATTTATGAGTTCAGATTCTGCGTAAAAAAGTAGTGTAAATCAAGGTTTATTGTGCTTTGATTTCCTAAAATCTGTACAATTGCTTGAATATCATCACCACGAAAGTGTGCAAAATAAATAATAATAATAATAATAATAATCACCATCATCACTTGGGAAAGTTAGTGCCCTGCTGTACGCCAGATTGGATTAAACTAAAAATTAATTTAAATTTACTCCACCAGATGGTAGAGAAACTGGAGCTTTGTTAGGCGGTCTACTATTACGTTTTAATTATTTTTTTGTTCGATAAACACAGAAGTTTTTCACCTGCCGATACCGTACGACTTGGGACTGCTGAGTGGACTTCCTTTTGTCCTTCAAATTTCAGACTACTGCGCATCTACGGGGTTTGGAATCTAACACTGATACTACAGATCTCTGAACAATATTCCATGTAACCCAGACAACATGTTGTTAACAATGAATCTAGAGCGAATGAAATAAGGTCTTCAAATTTTAAAACAAAAACCAGAGATGGCAGATGCGTCTCTGGGAGAGGAGTAACGCTTTCATTTCAAATTCGAGGCATAGTTCACCTTCTCAATGTTCTATTCTGTTGTAACTTTAGGAAACACATATCTGTAATATGGGTGTGTTTGAATAGGACTGTTGTTGGTGCATAATTTCCTTTCATATAACGTTATTTTGTCCGTAGTCCCACTCAAATAACTCTAATAACAAAAATATAAAATCTTCATTGTGGAACCAATTGCTGAATACGGTATCAAAGGTACATTTTTAGAATAGCATTGAATGATATCTTGCAGTTGTCTTGAGTGAAGGGTTGTTTAGAGATTTGCACTACAGACCAGTTGGGCTGCAAGACCGAACTATGCACTGAATAGTGGAATATTTTCATATCGCAAGGAGTCAGTGGTTTCATGACGAAACATTCGAATATTTCTAATCGAAACTCTTCCTAGAAAACGTGGACAGTGGAACATTTTCGAATTAGACACAACAAAAAATATAATTGAATCATGGAAATCAAAAACCCACTAACGTTAGTAAACCAAATGTTGCAGGAGGGACAGAAGCTATTTTATGGCTGTGTTTCCCATTAAATAATTTTGATATTCTTTTAAATTGCCGTACTACCTTAATGAAAAATGAAATGGAATGGCGTAGTGCCGGGAGTATGCGAGCACATGTTCGGCTCTCCAGGTGCACGCCTCTCGATTTGACTCCCGTAGGTGACCTGCGCATCGTGATGCGGACGAAATGATAATGAAGACGACACAAACACCCCGCCCCCGTGCCAGCGGAAGTAACCAATGACCCCTGTGTCCAAAGGCCAGAACGCTAACCATTTAACCATGGAGCCGGACACAACGTTAATATAAACTATTTATTAATATCAAAATAATGATAGTTGGATAGGTTTTTATTTTTAAAATATTATATGTGCCTGAAATTAGTTGGTTTTTGCTTTCCATAGTGTCTTAACAAACTGAAAACATCAGAACACTCTTTAGGCTGTCTACCTCACTGTACAGGGTGGGCCAGAAGTCACGATCGGAAATGTTTAATTTTATTGTATTGAAATAAAAAGCAACATGAAAGGCAAACAATTTTGTTTAACAGAACAAAATACATGCAAGAATGGAATTAGACAGAAATGAATGTTCTTACATATTTCAAACTCTCTCGGTACGTTGACCATCATTCTCGGCGCAGAGTTGGATTCGGTATCATGTGTGTCTGCTTGCCCGGCGCACATTTCGGGAATGATCATTCTTAGGGTACGGATAATCTCTTTTTTAGCTCTTCAAGAGTTGCAGAAATCTTTTCCTTTAAAAAGGATAACAGCCAATTGCCTCACGTTGCTAAGTCCGACTTCTGAGCGGTCATATAAGAGGCCCTCCACGTTCAATCCATAACGGAAACCCACCCTATGGAGGGGTGCAGACCATACCCTGGTCAGCGTGATTTAAAATTTCAAGGTCCACAACCATACCAACAAAAATGCAGTTCTTAGCTAGTATCATACCAGGAAATAGCACTCAAGGCCCAATTTGGGTCGATGGGTAAAATTACTCACTGGTAGCGGGACTTCCCGGCACCGATGAGAATGGTGGCTGCTAACGGAAACGGGTTGTTCAACCAATCTCGAACAGGAGCCCAGTAGTGTCGAGGGGCACCATCCCGTTGCATAACTACGTCGAGTTCAGGTAACAGCCAGTGAGATAGCATCTGGTGGTGCGATTCCCCTGTCTCAGACCCATCGAAGAAATACGCCCATGATACGGTCGTGGTAACATTGGTCCATAGGTAGCGCCCTACACGGATGCGGATATCCGTGGATATCCGCGAAGTTAGTGTCTTGGCGGATACAAACTGCAAGGCAGTGCGGATAATTTTGCTGATAGTTTCTAACTACTTTGGTATATCAAGTGCTTTCTGAAAACACACCTCCTTACCTATCCACCAGATTTCGCTACCTTAGTTCCCTACACCTGTTCAATACCCGGTCAGGCTGTACACTAGAAATTCCTGTGCACCGAACCGCAACCTTCAACAGATCGTTCACGATCACCGCCACGAGCTGGTGGAATGAACTCCCCAATGACATCAGGGAAGCTAAATCTAAGACAAAATTTAAAATCCTTTGCCAGTGTCACCTTATAAGCACTTCCAGTCTTTCTTGAGTGTGAATGGGATGCATGAATGAGAGTGAATATGGTTGTTTATTGTAATGTGTTCCTGTTTATACTTTAGTTATACTTTACTCACCTTAGTTTAGTTAGTGATACTTTAGTTGCTTTACTTATACTTTAGGTTGTAAAGATTTCATATGTTTAAATTTTATGTAAAAATTATATTGTATATACATGAAGTGGTTAAGTGTAAGAAAGGGCCGGGAGCCCTAACTTCGCCACATTAAAGACGCTTTAATAATAAGGGTACTTACAGGGGTTAGACAAGGCTGTAATCTTTCACCTTGCTGTTCGTAGTTTACATGGATCATGTGCTGAAAGGTATAAAATGGCAGGGAGGGATTCAGTTAGGTGGAAATGTAATAAGCAATCTGGCCTATGCTGACGACTTGGTCTTAATGGCAGATTGTGCCGAAAGCCTGCAGTCTAATATCTTGGAACTTGAAAATAGGTACTATGAGTATGGTATGAAAATTAGCCTCTCGAAGACTAAATTGATGTCAGTAGGTAAGAAATCAACAGAATTGAATGTCAGATTGGTGATACAAAGCTAGAACAGGTCGATAATTTCAAGTATTTAAGTATTTAGGTTGTGTGTTCTCCCAGGATGGCAATATAGTAAGTGAGATTGAATCAAGGTGTCGTACAGCTAATGCAGTGAGCTCGCAGTTGCGATCAACAGTATTCTGTAAGAAGGAAGTCAGCTCGCAGACGAAACTATCTTTACATCGGTCTGTTTTCAGACCAACTTTGCTTTACGGGAGCGAAACCTGGGTGGACTCAGGATATCTTATTCATAAGTTAGAAGTAACAGACATGAAAGTGGCAAGAATGATTGCTGGTACAAACAGGTGGAACAATGGCAGGAGGGTACTTGGAATGAGGAGATAAAGGCTAATTTAGGAATGGATTCGATGGATGAAGCTGTACGCATAAACCGGCTTCGGTGGTGGGGCCATGTGAGGCGAATGGAGGAGGATAGGTTACCTAGGAGAATAATGAACTCTTTTATGGAGGGTAAGAGAAGTAGAGGTAAACCAAGACGACGGTGGTTAGACTCGGTTTCTAACTATTTAAAGATAAGAGTTATAGAACTAAATGAGGCCACAACACTAGTTGTAAATCGAGGATTGTGGCGACGTTTAGTAAATTCACAGAGGCTTGCAGACTGAACGCTGAAAAGCATAACAGTCTATAATGATAATGTATGTATGTATGTATGTATGTATGTATGTATGTATGTATGTATGTATGTATGTATGTATGTATGTATGTATGTGTAACTAATGATGTTTATTGATTTTCCCTCGGGTATACTCTTGTTTTCGCTTGTGGTTAGGTTACCCTTGACATTGGTATGGAATAACAGTGATATGTAAAGAGCCTTGAGACCATAAAGTCGTAAATCTGAGGTCAATACTTTGGTAGTTGTCGCAAGAGAAAATCCGTCTTAAACCTGTGACTGTAGGGGTTATGGTGCCAGATGTCAGGCCAATTGTATTATGTTAACAGATCTATCCGTTTCAATATCTTGGGTGTAATATACTGTAGTTAAATATTTAAATTATTCGCGGATAACCATTTTGCGGATGCGGATATTATTTTGTATATCCACGCAGGGACCCATGAGGAGGGTGCTACTTAATTTCTTCATACTAATGAGGGTTGTCTTTCGCTCACATATAAACATTCCGAGACCGGGAGCTAAGATACACAGCACATTCATCTGTCATCATAATCTTACGGCGAGTCGCTAATGCTGGAAAAGCTGCAAGTAATTCTTTGCACCACCGCCGTCTATATAGAGACTGAGACGGCGGTGGTTCGCACGAATCACGTCGCGTATTCATGTCGTGATCACTCCATTCACTTATGCTGCCCGGACGAAACGAACGGTAAAGTTCATTCTTCACCCAACGGCGCGTGGAGGTTCTGGAAATGTCCATTTCCGCCGATCGCTTCCTTGTCGATTTTGCTGGTTAATGAAGCAATGGTGCTTTTAAGCCGCCAGTGACTCCATTATCGTTGTCATATTTCTTGGTCCTCCACAGCGTGGTGCATTTAAGACAAGCCCAGTTTTAAAGACCTTTCTATCCAGTTTCCGAATATTAGCCTCCGGTCGGGCGTCTTTATTAAAGCGATTAAAATAGCTTTCCCTAGTTGTATGTCTCACCCGTTCATTCCTTTTCAAGGATCAATACGCTAAGAAGACGTTCTTCAATTTTGTGAATATGTTTGTATCCGCCATTATTAGAAGTGTTTACAACAGTAACACCTTGGTAGCAGTCACCAGAACCAGAAGCAAAACAGAACACGCAAAAGCTTATTTTCATGGAGTGACGCATACAAATTATCGCTTGCATTGTTATAATTTGAGTGATCTCTACCAGAAGACAGACGTGCTACAGACAGGAATGAACATTATTCTCAACCTAGATTTAAGTAACCGCGAAACTATACGTTAAGTTACTTGGAATACTTTCCGATCGTGATTTCTGGCCTATTCTGTACTTATACATTACATGTTTATTGTCCGGTATCAATGTTACACACCTACATCAGCCTGAGGTAGAATTCATCACGAACGTTTGTGATGGGAACAGGGAGATTTCGCTGGAAGTCGAAAGTGATGGTTTCTGTGCCATGCTCATCTTTTTTTTCCCTCTCTTTCTGCATGCGATAGTGCTGCCAACTAGTGGTAGATTATTCATGGAAAGCAGATTCTCGCTAACTCCATGGAATAAGTTGGTTTGTAATTTCGACGAAAAAATAAACAGCTTTTAGCTGACTAGTTACTTCGTACTTGGGTGTTTTATACTGTACATGGACGGTAGGCTACGCTTGTAATATTTTTCCATCATAACTTCGAAAATTACAAAAAAATGGAGTTACATGGTTTTCATTTCCATTATTCCTCCAACTGCTACCGATTTTAAGAGTAGTTTGGAAGTAGATAATCTATCTATCTATCTATCTATCTATCTATCTATCTATCTATCTATCTATCTATCAGGTTATCAGGTCATCAGCCAGAGGCAGGTTGGATCCTCATACACCACCACTAAAGGTTATGTGGTTATTGTAGATAATATATTTGTTTGAAAAAAGGATCCTTAAGCTAAAATAAGATAAGCAAAGCTACGTTAAGCTATACTTTCCCAAGCGTTACCAAGCTATGTTGTGCTATGACACGAATTAAAAGCTAAGCTAAACTATGCTAGGCAGCCGTTTAAAGATGGTGGATCAATTTAAGAGGAGCGTTTTTTATTGGGCACTCTCGTGCAAGACTGGGTGCCAGAATCGCTTTCCCGCGCTAACTGCTCTCGTAGCTTGTGACGTCACTGTGAGGACAGTTCAATAGCGTGTTCCAGGCAGTAACATTAGTAAGCGGTCTCCGGTCAGCTGTTTAGTCCTTTATTAAATGCATTAGTACAATGTGTGAGTGGTCTCTCTGACCAGAGTGCCGGGCTGAGTAGCTCAGACGGTTGAGGCGCTGGCCTTCTGACCCCAACTTGCAGATTCAATCCTGGCTCAGTTCCGTGGTATTTGAATGTGCTAAAATAAGTAAGCCTCGTGTCGGTAGGTTTACTAGCACGTAAAATAACTACTGCGGGACTAAATTCCGGCCCTCGGTGTCTCCGAAAACCGCCAAAAAGTACATAGTTAGTGAGACGTAAAAACAATATTATCTGACCAGAGTGATAACACATTAAATCTAAAGGTTCCCCTACTTAGTTCAACAACAACCTTAAAGCTTTTTCCTTCTGTCGAACACAAGCACAAACTTATAAATCTCTACGCCTACTACTGTATATACCTAGAAGAAAACACAGCCAGGTATGTACCAGTGCTTAGTAAAATGTATATCTTGTATTTCATAGACTGAACAAAAATTCAACTACGTCGCCAGTGAAAAGAATAGCTTCCATCTTAATAAATTATACTACATTACTCGAAATTTTCACCAAATATTCCGAAGTTTTCGAGACCTATCTTACAAAATATTATTTTTGTATTGGCAACACTGCAATCCTCAATCTAGGATTAACATTTGTAGATAAGCCGGCATCTAGGTATAGGCGCTAGATCTACAATCGGAGACTGGAAAAATAAAGAACCAATGTATGAGCACGGCAAGCGCAGGGAATGACGGGACATTCAAAACTAATCCCACTAATACGAAGAGCAAGTAGCTGTCAGATGCTACGGGCGATATCTCTCATTGTAATTACTGAGGGCAGTAATGTATAGCGTGCTTGAATGTCATGCCTCCTGGTCTTACCCCAACAGGGGGAGTGATATCGGTCATAAATTGTAGGGTGAAGTGCCCTGCTATCTTAACAGCCAGCTGTTGGACCTAAGAAGCGAGAGTCCAGGAGATTCATGCCAGAAGATTTCCGATAACTGCATTTCAATATCACTCACAACGGTAAAAGCACTGCGCGGTTATTTATATCCAGGCTGTCATTCGTCTTTTGCGGCTTGGAAAAAAAAAAAAAAAAAAAAACCTCCACAACCATTCGAAACTATCTTCAGAGGCTGGTATACAGTACACATACGGGACATTCCAGTGAAATAAGACAGAAAAAAAAAGAACAGTTCTAGCCATTCAGGCAAGCAACTCACTGTTGAAATGCTTAGCAATATGAGCTATGAATTTTAGGTAAATAAAATATAATAAAGTATGAGACTATATCCTTTATTTATTCCTAAAAAAATTACAGTCCTTTTCTTAATGATCGTTATCCGGTCGATTAGATCACGGTCGACTGTTTCCCACGCTGCGCCCTTTCAAGGGCGTTAAATGCCGTGGGGTTTGGTTTTATATATACTGAAATTAAAATTGAAACATATTTGAGTCAAAATAATGATGTTATCCATACAACGAATATAGAAAAAAAGTAGGATTTTTATGTTTTGTCCAGCCCTTTTCCTGAGAGTAGCACTTGAAGAATTTTAAAACTCTAACTGAACAAAGAGTCTTAATCTCAAGGTTAACGTCAGAAGACAAAAGTATTGACGTAAGTTCTGCTATGTATCTAAATGCCATGATAATAAAAGCGATTACTATTATTCCTCACAGTTAAGGAACGTCGGTTGGACTACTCTCCGTAGTTTCATTTCACGACTTTATTTTGGCACATATCAATGAAAGTAGCCTTTAAGATTAATCATTTTAACAGTATTAGTCAATGTAACATACTCCTTTATTCCTTAAATTAAGGTAAATCAGCAATCACAGTCAATATCAGAACGTCAGCTGGACTACTCCATCTCTGCGCAGTTTCATTTCACGACATTATTTTGGCAAATATCAACGAAAGTAACCTTTAAGATTAATCATTTTAACAGTATTAACCTATGTAACATTCCCCATAACTCTAAATTACGATAAATCGGCAATCAAAGTCAACATTTTTTCCATAAAGAAGTATGAATTTCTACCGCAAATAGATAAGCCGCCAGCGCCACGTTTTGAGCTGTGTATCTACTCCGATTACAGTGCATGGCCCCGTTTGTCAAGGCCGGTAAGGAAATAGCTAGAGCGACGCATCAAGTCGGCCGTGATTAGATTAGCAGTTGGTCTTTTTCTACCACTACGACGCTAATTTTAGCCAAGGCATTGTTTCACTTAAGCACCACTACGAGCGCTAATGTGCGTCAATGCAGAGTTTCACTTAAGCCCTTATAACTACATTCGGTGTGGTCATTTTTCAACAAAAAACGCCTGAGGGTATTGAAACAAGGAATAAATTACATCAAGAATGATATAAATAAGTTAATTTGGCTAGATTTTGAATCAAAAAGGAAGCTAGTACAGAAAAGCGATTTTAAGCTTTTTTTTAGGAAATGAATTTAGGCCGGAAGTGATTTTCGAAATTTGTTTTTCAGTTTGCTAGAGTTATCCATGACTCACAATTTGAAACTTTTCCGGGCCCTTTAGTCCTTCAACTTTCGGCACAGTTGAGGAAATTGCTTAATTTTACGTTTTCGTAGTATGGGGGACCCTACTTTGTCTGCTGAGAAATCTATTCGACATGAAAAAAAAAAAAAAAAAAGAAAGAAATATACTCCGCAACCATTCTAAACTATTTTCACAGGCTGGTATACAGTACACATACGGGACATTCCAGTGATATCAGATAGAAAAGAAAAAAACCGCACGAGCAGTTTACTTTAAAAAATATTTTGAAGTAGTACCTTAGAAAAATAAAGATGTTGGATACACTCATTTCTGTTCACCAGTAACATTAAATGCTAGGGAAAAAAATTAATCAACCGAGCGAGTTGGCCGTGCGGTTATGGGGGCACAGCTGTGAGCGCTTACATCCGGGAGATAGTTGGTTCGAACCCCACTGTTCACAGTCCTGAAGATGGTTTTCCATGGTTTCCCATTTCCACACCAGGCAAATGCTAATGCTCTACGTTAATTAAGGCTGTGGCCGCTTCCTTCCCACTTCTAGGCCTTTCCTGTTCTATCGTCGCTGTAAGGCCTATCTGTGTCGGTACGACGTAAAGCAAACTGTAAAAGAAAAGTATAGGCTATAGGCCCTAATCTTTTTACAGAAATAATATGAAGCAATTAATAATACTTTTACAAGTCGCTTTACGTAGTACCGACACAAATAGATAGATAGATAGATAGATAGATAGATAGATAGATAGATAGAGGGATCTTTTGGCGACGCTGGGATAGAAAAGGAGCCGTAGCCTTAAAATATCACCGTACAGAACCGGAAACGAACCCGGTAATTTGGGGTCAGAATGTCAGTGCTCTACCATCTGATTCACTGTGGCGAACCGCAGCAACACGTAGTAATTCCAACTTTAACGGTTTAGGATCCCAGCAAATCTCCTGATCTCGTTATTAAAACATAACTAAAGAGTCTACTATATGAGTTTAGGGTATATAACAGGTCATTAATAATCAGGGTTATTAACATCCGACCAATTATAATTACGTCGCTTAATTTCCCGTCGCACAAATGCCACAACTCCAGTTGTAAAGCATCATGTCAGCAACTCTCTTGGGACAGGCACTCTATTTGAGCGATAGTTTTAAAAGCATTACATTTTTTCTTTCATGAATTTTCATACATAGCTCTAAATGACAGCTCACACTACGGTTTCAACTGAGCAGTCTCGGCTGGACTGTGCTAGCGCAAGTGAACACTGAAACAATGTGACCCACGTCGTGCTCGGTGTCACACAAGCTGATATTTCCAAGTTCAATTCATAAAATGGACAGCTACAACTCGTTAAACCTTAAATATCCAATACAGGGAGGAGTAAAATGCCTTCCGAAAATCACCGGTGAAGATGAAAGGTATCTCGAAATACAACTGAAATAATAATAATAATGTTATTTGTTTTACGTCCCACTAACTACTCTTTAAGGTCTTCGGAGACGCCGAGGTGCCGGAATTTAGTCCCGCAGGAGTTCTTTTACGTGCCAATAAATCTACTGACACGGGGCTGTCGTATTTGAGCACCTTCAAATACCACCGGACTGAGCCAGGATCGAACCTGCCAAGTTGGGGTTAGAAGGCCAGCGCCTTAACCGTCTGAGCCACTCAGCCCGGCAACTGAAATAAGGATAGGATGCAACTCTCTAAGGGCCGGTATTATAATAGAGGTTTAAACTGTCGGTTCAGTTTAACTTTGGTTTATCTGTCAGTCGCGTATTATAAGACTTAATCTCCAGTTTAACCAGAGATTAATTTTGCTACCACTCATCTACCGTTTAAACTGCAGTTTAATAATACATAACAGTACAACATGACAGAACAAATGGACCTCGAGGATATTTTCGAGGTATTGGAAGAAATATTTGGCGATGAAGAAGTGGTTCAAATTATTGAACGACCACGACCAGCAAGAATTTTTCGATCAAGGGCACGCCACTTTCATATATGGAATTAAACTGAGTTTCTAAACAGACTGCCACACTATTAAGTAAATTGTAACCAGAATAAAATATACAACGAAAAGGTAGCAATGTAAAAATGATGTTTTTGAACTGTTAATGTCAAAAGTGTATATTTTAGAAAAAAAAAAGAACGTTTGCATTCGGTTAAATTGCAGGGTTTTCAGCGAATAGAATGTACTCTTATTACAAAATAATACGTTCAATTTCGATGTCAGCTTTCAAGATTTTCAGACTGGTAGTTTCCAATAACACATAATTCCAATGCCGCGTTATAGAAACTCTTGTAAATTAACAGGAACACTGGCATGGAAATATCACAAAACAAAACATAGTTTCGTATTTCTTTGGAATTAAAATTAGGACAACGTTTAATGTTTCCATCCGCCATTTTTGCTATCCGAAGTAAACAAAACATAATCGATAGTTATCTCTTCTCAGCAGTCAATACTACCATGGTCATATCTTTCCTTCTTTACCTCGGTTTAACTTAGACAAGACATTGTAAGACTCGACATTGGTTTAAACTCTAGTTACAGTTTAACTCAATCTTCAATTTAAACCTTAATTATAAAACCGGCCCTAAGTCGCAATGTTCATCCAGAGTCAAGTTGAGGCAAAGTAAGGTAATGTCGGTCTAAGGCGCGGGTTTAAGACACCAGTCTCTTCGGAGGCGTGGTTTCGAATCCCACCGCTGCCAATCTAGTATTTTGAACGCAACGCCCATGCTCGAAACACTTCTAGGGGCAAAAGATCCACATGGGTCGACGCCCCGAACAAATAGCATTTTCATAAATAAAAAAGGTAATATAGTCCTCTAACCATAATTTATCAGTTGGGAGCCTCGACGGTCGTTCTGCTTGGTCTCAGCTCCATTTTTATTTTTATTTTGGAACGAATGTACGAAAAAAGGGAGTATTATATTCGTGCTAAAATTCTACGTCCGAGTTTCGATGGACCAACAGGGTTGCCAGTTTTTTGAAATGCCGATAAGGGACAGGTCATGTCGACACGACATAACGACATTTGCTCAAGAAAACACTGAGATAAAATTACACTAGCTGCGAACGAAGACTAAAATTGATGATGATAAAGGAAGCGTGATACTGATCTCTGGAAGACTATTTATTTGCCTTTAAACTTACACTTCCGTTGTGATTATACATAAGGAATTTTTGAACTTTGGCAATTTATAGAACTTTCACAATGAATTCTGTTCGCAAGACTTGGATCTGTCATATAAACCTAGCTATACAATGTTCGGCCATTGTCAGTACGCAGTAAATGCGAAATGTACCTATGAATCATCCCCTGAATCATAAAACAGCAAGAACCTAATCGTGGAATGTGGCTACGGTTAGCAGAGAAGGATACAAAGGACATTGTACTATATTACACTGCCTTGAATGGTTCATGAAATCATTATTATGTAGCACCAAACCTTTAAGTACGTCATTTACTTGAGGTTGTGGAAAGTAAACCAAACCACTGTGGCAACACGAATTAAAGTGCTCATTTACCATTTCTGCGGCGAAATGTCGTGTCTAGCAGCGAATACAGATTTCATTCAAGAACCCTACACTGAATAATCCAATGTAAGATTCATGATGAAGGACTTTTTGGAACAGAATATCCTGAGGTGGAATTTCTTCTGTTTGTCGCTTTTTCGAATCAACATGGTGGCAGCAACTAACATTCTGGTGAAAACTTGATTTTACAGAGACATCTACCGGCCTGCCATAGAAAGATCAGCGCAGAAAACTTCCACAGAGCCGTCTACTGGCGAATACAGTGAAGTGCAATGACCTAGTCATCGTATTATTTGAATAAATTATGCGCAAATGAAGGACTTAATGAAATAAATAATATTTTTCTAGTAATCCTGGGATGAGAAATATCGTCATCGGTACGGCATCCTTCCTGAGCAGTACTGCAAGCTTTGCAAATAACAAGAGACGATGGACGGAAGTCATCTCAAAACGTGCGCTGATCGAACAAGGAAGAATGACAGTGGCTACTCCTGGAAAGCAATAGGATGCACTGGTCAACGACGTATTTATCAGTGAACCTGTCACTGGATTTAAAAAGAACCCCCCACTGTAAGGTGGAAATCGAACCAAAGCCAACAGAGCGGGAATCTATTACGTTAATTTCCTAGACACCGGCGGCGTATACATGCAGATATTTCAGTGGATGGTCGACGATGGAATTCGAACCTATCAGTCCTTCGAATCAATAGACAGAGGAAACCGTAGCAGTGAGCTTTCCACTTCGTGGACATGTTTCTAGCTAACTGGATCACTAAAGCCAAACCGTATAAACTGAAGAAAAACAACAATGGGATAGAGATCAAACAATAATGATAAAAATGAAACTCATTTCTATTTAAATTGGCATTTCATTAAAATTTCACATGACAGTCAAATGCCAGTTATTGACCGCTTATCAAACACGCAGTAAATGTAGTCGCAATAGCACTGCGTTAAAAGTAAACATTGAACAAATGAATGATGCATTATTCAAATGCAAAAACTAGCAATGAATTTTCACTCATCCAAATTCTAGTTACCGTATCCTGCAGTAATGATCTGTGGGCCAACAATCCATCGACCGAGTGGACACAATAAACCCTTTTAAACGTATTAATTGATCTGTTGAGTGATAGAGTGATTGATGTTATATGTACGCTACACTGTTTTCTTAGACAGCAAATCGCTAGCGAAGACAGAGAAATGTAAGTATCTGGTATACCTTTATGTTTTCTTATATATATCAATGATATGTGTAAAGAGAGCCTCCGTGGCTCAGACGGCAGCGCGTCGGCCTCTCACCGCTGGATACCGTGGTTCAAATCCCGGTCATTCCATGTGAGATTTGTGCTGGACAAAGCGGAGGCGGGACAGGTTTTTCTCCGGGTACTCCGGTTTTCCCTGTCATCTTTCATTCCAGCAACACTATCCATTCTCATTTCGTAGCATCTATCATTCATTAATATATCACTTTGGGAGTGGCGACCCCATCGTAATAACAGCCTATATATGATTCATTCATTACATCCCTGACCCGGTCAATGACTGGAAAACAGGTTGCAGGTTTTCATTTTCATGTGTAAAGAAGTGGAATCACAGATAAGGCTTTTCGCAGATGATGTTATTCTGTACAGAGTAATAAATGTTACAAGATTGTGAGCAACTGCAACATGACCTCCATAATGTTGTGAAATGGACAGTAGGCAATGGTATGATGATACGGGAATAAAAGTCAGGTTGTGAGTTTCACAAATAGGAGAAGTCCTCTCAGTTTTAATTACTCCGTAGATGGAGTGATCGTTCCCTTTGGGGATCATTGTATGTACCTAGGTATTAATATAAGGAAAAATCTTCATTGGGGTAATCACATAAATATGATTGTAAATAAAGGGTACAGATCTCTGCACATAGTTATGAGGGTGTTTAGGGGTTGTAGTAAGGATGTAAAGGAGAGGGCATATTTGTCTCTGGTGAGACCCCAACTATATGGTTCCAGTGTATGGGACCCTCACCAGGATTACTTGATTCAGGAACTGGAAAATATCCAAAGAAAAGCAGCTCGAACTGTTCTGGGCGATTTCCGACAAAAAAAGTAGCGTTACAAAAATGTTGCAAAGTTTGGGCTGGGAAGACTTGGGAGAAAGGAGACGAGCTGCTCGACTAAGTGGTATGTTCAGAGCTGTCGGTGGAGAGATGGCGTGGGAGGACATCAGTAGACGAATAAGTTTGAGTGGTGTCTTTAAAAGTAGGAAAGATCACAATATGAAGATAAAGTTGGAATTCAAGAAGACAAATTGGGGCAAATATTCGTTTATAGGAAGGGGAGTTAGGGATTGGAATAACTTACCAAGGGAGATGTTCAATAAATTTCCAATTTCTTTGCAATCATTTAAGAAGAGGCTAGGAAAACAACAGATAGGGAATCTGCCACCTGGGCGACTGATTGATTGATTGACAGTCGCCGCTACCTATGCCACGACGGATGCTGATATTCAACATCGCATGAGCGGGTTTTTATTCTGCATGAAATAGCGCGCGCTAAATAAAGTCATATGCGACAGACTAAGCAAGCAAGGTTGTATTTCTGTATTATTTATTTATTTATTTATTTATTTATTTAATTTATTATAGACATGATATAGGCTTTTGGGCTTATGCCGTGTCAAGAAAATAAGGTGAAATTCTTTACGTTTCGCAAAGAACTATGCTCTGCGTCATCAGAAGAAAATCTCGACTGTCCTCGAGAAAGGCTTCTAGAACAATGGGCTTTGAATTTAGACGTTACCCAATGGAAGTGGAAATACGGGAAGCTGTGGAAATGCGTAGAAATCCTAACAATTTCAACAGGGACACTGGTTATCAATTAAGTAATATCTGGTTGCCAGCCATTAAGGATTTACGTAGGTAGTTCCCTTCCCTGTCCCTGTTATTTCTTTTCGGTGTTTTCCAAATTCGTACGTTCCTCATCGCGAGACGTTTCTCTCCAGACTTGTCTCAATGTCATACCTTCATATGTGCGTACGCATGTTATGTTATGTGACCCTCTCAGACTGATTCTGATGGTTCCGTCAGCTTCTGCTCCGAACGCTAGCGCTGTAGCGCGTCCGAGGAGCCATCTGGTGACGAATGAACGTACTATTTCTATTAATTAATTAATTTCGACTTCCCCAATTGGAGATCGGCCCTGAGGACAAAGTATACAAAAAGATACTATGAATATTAAAAGTAATTGTGAGTTGGTTAGCACATTTGACATTTGACATATGGTCGCCGAGAAGTCGCGCGCATGCGCGGTAAGGGGTGCGGAGGTTAGGCATGACTGCTGCGCATGCGCCAGTCTCAACTCTCAAGGCCTGACAATAAACATCGCTTCCGTCCGCGGCGAATCTTGTGAACCAAGGTGCTGCTGTGAAGTTTCAAACTGGTAGGGCAGCTGTGCTTTATGTACACACTTATTGTCAGTGCAGCATAATGAACAGTTTGATAATCAACACGCATCTCTTTCAGAGAGCTCGCACTGTTTATCACAACTAATATTTGTATAGTTCCGTTTTTATGAGTTTCGATTTGACAGTTAGCCGGAAGTCAGTCGGTGGTGCCAAATTTCTACGAATACAAACAGCTGATTTACGATACAGAACACGAACAGAAATGCAAATACTGGAATATAAGACCATAATCAGTTATTCTTTGTAGCAACATACATGATTCACATAAGATCAATAATACACAACACATAAGGCTACAAGATAAAAATATGTCAATGCTTGAACAGATAAAACGTGACAAAAGACAAAGACACCTCCGTACAGGCCATGAAGGTTCTTGGAGGAGTGGAAGGTAAAGGCTTCCACCATTGTTAACCACGGCACGTGATGGGGTAGAGTAGTTAGCTCTACGCCCGGCCGCCTTTGCCCCCAGGAACTAACCTGGTACTCATTTTTGGTGTAAGCTGAGTGAACCTCAGAGCCATATGCACTTCCAGAAGTGGAAATCTCGTTTCTTAAATTTTACGACTGCCTGAGGGGGATTCGAACCCACGTCCTTCCGGGCGAACCGAGCACGCTTTTACCGCCTCGGCCAGGCAGCCCCTAGATAAAACGCGAGAAAATTAATTTACATTTCTATTCACGATGTAGAAGACCTCGCGTTGCTGTTACATTCAGTTTCCCGTAACGAAGGAAATAATCCTACAAAGCGAATATACTACTCATTTCTGAGTCACTATCGGCATTGTCATCGTCTGTTGAGGTTTCACTTTCGCTTGACCCTAAAGAGATAATAAAGTCTTCAACATAATCGTTTGTGCGACTTTCTTTCTCCCAAGCTTTAATCATCTCGGATTCCGTGTGTCTCACAACGTTCCTCCAGTCCTCCGCACTTATACGGCCTACGGCTTCGAAAATAAGTCAACTTCGAAACTGTGAACAGTCGGTTATTCTCAGCTACATAATCCTTCACTTGGGTCCAAATCAGTTCTATAGCATTAAAATGGCAATAGGTATAGTGGAAAGTGAACTACTTTATGTCCGTTCCTTCTGGCTATCCACCACATAAACTGGACAAGTAAATCCTGTATTGATCATGCTTTGATTAAAAGTAGGTTGAGAAATGACGACATTCTGTCTATCATCTCTCAAAGTAAAATTTCAGATCATTATCCTATAATAGTAAGTCTCAACATTCAAAATGCCTCGGTCCCTAGTAATATACCAAATTTTCGACGCAACTGTTTTAAAATAGATCATTTTGAGCTTAAAAATCATTTAAGTAAAATAAATTGGGGAGACATCTTAAACAGCAGTGATTTAGATATCAAACTTGATAAATTCGTGAATACAATTAAAAGCTGCATGAGCCTGTCCACTGTTAAATTGAAATCAAAGGAAGTCAAAAGAACAGAATGGATTTCTTACGGTTTGGTAAAATCTATTCACACAAGAGACCGACTTTATCAACAATATTTAAAAAATAAGGATAACTTGGAAATTAAAGAACAGTACAGGAAATATAGGAACAAACTAAATGATCTAATTATGAAAACGAAAACTGAGTACTATAGGAATCTGATCAATCGCAATTCAAATAACCGGGGTAAGGTCTGGGGCATAGTCAATGAAATAACACAAAGGTCAGTTAGAAAAGAAGAGATCAAGGAAATCAGATATAAAGGTGAAATCTGGAAAGATGACATAAATATTTCTAATAAATTTAACAATTATTTCATTAACGAAACCACTGAGAAAGCAAAGCATCACAGACAGATTTCCGACTCCACATTAAATAATATCGCTCGCAACCCTCATACTTGCTTCCTTGCACCGGTAACAGAATACGATCTGAAGAGATGTTTGAGTGAAGTACATGAAAACAAAGCTGTAGGAATAGACAATATTTCGGCTCGAATTATTAAAGAAAATATAGAGTCATTAAAGGAACCGTTGCTGAATATTATCAATGATTCCTTCACCTTAGGTTACTTTCCAAAACAGCTTAAAACAACAATAGTAAAACCTCTTCACAAGTCTGGAAATATTTGTGACATTAGAAATTACAGACCCATTTCGATAACTACAACAATATCAAAAATATTCGAGAAATGCTTAAAGAACAATATTTACCAATTTTTAGAAAAACACCAAATACTTTCGCCCAGACAGTTTGGATTCATTAAAAATCTCGGAACGACTGATGCTATATCCGCCTTAACAAAGAGAATATACGAAAATCTTAATTCTTCTCTGCTCTCCACAGGGATATTTCTCGACCTTGAAAAGGCATTCGATAGTGTGTCACACCGCTTGCTCCTCCAGAAATTGGAAAAATACGGCTTTAGGGGTAATGTGCTGGATTTGCTTGAGAGTTACTTGACAGATCGAGTACAGTATGTCAAAATTAATCAACATCTAAGCACACCAATGAGGATAATAAAGGGTGTCCCACAAGGCACAGTATTAGGTCCTTTATTGTTTATTATATTTATTAATGATCTAGAGAAAACAATAGCAAATGCCGAACATACGCACGTCGTAACATATGCAGATGATACAGTCATTTATGTTGAGGGTGATAGCTGGAATCTCGTCAGACAGAGAGCAACTCGAGCACTGCTTAAAGTTCAAGCATGGTTAGATAATAATGAATTATTTCTAAACATTAAAAAGACAAAATTTATGAATTTTTCTGTAACAGATACACGAAACGATTTTAATGAATTAATTGTACACAACATCAACTGTAAATTTAATTGTAACTGCTACAAAATTTATAAAGTAAATAATGTTAAGTATTTGGGATTATTAATTGATTCGAACATGAAATGGAAAAGTCACATTACCGATTTAAGAAAGAAAATCAGAAGAACTGTTTATATATTTCATAACTTAAAATACATATCCAGTATAAAATTGTTAAGAGAGGTTTATTACGCTTTAGTTCAGTCTATTCTTAGCTACGGAATTTTGGCATGGGGAGGAGCCTACAAAAATGTAATCAATAAAATACAGGTTGTTCAAAACCTTATATTACGAATAATGTACCAGAAAGGAAGATTATACCCAAGTAGTCAATTATATGCTGAAGCAAATATATTTAATGTAAAACAGCTCTATGCCCTTGAAATATACAAATATATTAACAAAAACAAAAATATAATTGAGAACATTAAACATGAATATTCAACACGCAGTAAGATGAACCACCGTTGTATGTTATACAAACCCAAACTTAGCATAACAAAGCGCAATTTCTTGTACTTCATTCCAAAATTCTTTAATGTCCTTCCCGGTTCTTTACAAACTACTTTATTAGGTCAGAAAATGAGTCTGAAGTGTCTTAAATCCTTTGTCAGGGATAATAAAACTGTTATGGAAGAAATAACTAAATGAGAATATCACGTCACCATATCCAATTTCTATTCAATGCTCCACCATGTGCTGTTGATCATATCCGTCATTCACTCATACCCATACTCGTATTTCAGGCATCATTTAAAATATATTTCTCACTATGTAATTAATATTCTAAATTACCACACACAAGGTTTCACCTTACGTGGTATTTTACTGATATCTACTCGACTCTGTTGAGGTTTGTGTGATTTTGTATAATAATAATAATAATAATAATAATAATAATAATAATAATAATAATAATAATAATAATAATAATAATAATATATTTAATGTGTGCAAGAGATAGTTAGAAGTTCAATTTATTTTAAGTATTAATATGTTGATAATAATACTACTACTTCTGTAATATATGTGGTTTAGTTATAAGATTAATATTTCTCAAGTAATAATGTTATTAGAAGAGTTATGTATATATAAAACAGAGTCCTGTAAATATGTAAACGACATGATGAATGAATAAATACTACTACTACTACTACTACTACTACTACTACTACTACTACTACTACTACTAGGGCTTGTTTTGTTTCAAGGGATGCATAAGATCCCCCTTCCCCATGTCATCGCGAACCGAAATATTGTGCTCCTTCATCCACTTAATCAACTCATTCTTTCTAGCCGCCATTGTTGGTACTTTGTCAAGAATGACTCCCTAACATTACAAACAATTTCCGGGGCCTAACTCCTTAGTCGAGTTCCGCGTCCGAAGGGCTTTCGTCTCTTGGGAGCTTCATCCTTAAACGTTGGCGTCGACATGACAGAATATCAAATTCACACACCGGCCTAAAATTAACCTACTATGTAACTACCGAACGAAATATTAAACTAAGCTACCATATAAAATAGATCACCTGTTACACGCTATTCACTACAATATAACGCGCTATACTGTTAAAAATACTAAACAATACATTTATAAACTCTACACTACGAAATATAAACGAACAACAACCTAGCACAAAGGGACACAAAGATCGCGAAAAGAACTGAGCACAATAAAAGACACTGCTGATAGCACGTGGTTACAGTAAACAACAGATCGACAACACTGCTAACCGGAACTGGAGTCTAACGCGCTCTATCGGAGCGATCGGCTGCCTATGATTAGCTGTTGATTAATTCACTTACCCTCCGCCAAAAGGCAGCGCTCAGACGTCGAAACTCATAACTGAACTATAGCTTTTTTGTTTTGCTAGGGGTTTTACGTCGCACCGACACAGATAGGTCTTATGGCGACGATGGGATGGGAAAGGCCTAGGAGTTGGAAGGAAGCGGCCGTGGCCTTAATTAAGGTACAGCCCCAGCATTTGCCTGGTGTGAAAATGGGAAACCACGGAAATCCATCTTCAGGGCTGCCGATAGTGGGATTCGAACCTACTATCTCCCGGATGCAAGCTCACAGCCGCGCGCCTCTACGCGCACGGCCAACTCGCCCGGTGAACTATAGCTTAGTGTAGTATCTGTTGTTACTCGTGCCGTACCTGCAAGCTGTCGCGACATCTAGTGAGACGCAGATAGTATGTTGTTGCTTTAAAAAGTTTGGGATACATGGTTCTTCAGAATTAGGACGAAATATTTCAAGGCAGTCACTGCAATTTCTTTTATTAATGCCTGACTGAGGTTAAAGGATTTGCAGAAATAGACGATAAAGAGAGGGATGGTTCCTCTAGCGCCAACCATTAATCCTATGACTTTGATACCTTCTTCTTCTTCTTTATCTGTTTACCATCCACTAGCGGTTTTTCCCCTCGGACTCAGCGAGGGATCCCACATCTACCGCCTCAAGGGCAGTGTCCTGGACCTTCAGACTCTGGATCGGGGGATAAAACTGGGGAGGATGACCAGTACCTCGCCCAGGCGGCCTCACCTGCTATGCTGAACGGGGGCCTTGCGAGGGATGGGAAGATTGGAAGGGATAGACAAGGAAGGAAGCGGCCATGGCCTTAAGTTAGGTACCATCCCGACATTTGCCTGGAGGAGACGTGGGAAACCACGGAAAACCACTTCCAGGATGGCTGAGGTGGGAATCGAACCCACCTCTACTCAGCTGACCTCCCGAGGCTGAGTGGACCCCGTTCCAGCCCTCGTACCATTTTCAAATTTCGTGACTTTGATATCATCCAGCGGTATTCTTGTTGATAGAACAGGACGATTGGTTCATACGTTGTTTCCTTTTCCTTACGTACCTCATTGGGTTGCGTTTCGGATGTCTCGAACCTGATCGTCGGATCTGTTATAAAGGCCCTTTTGGTGATCACTGAAGGCTATCATGTCAATTTGACGGGAACTGCCTGTTAATAGAGAAACCGTGAACCTCCTCGAAGTCTGTAGTCTGAACCCCTCAACGCTTGAGAAATGGCAGATTGTACTTTATGGTGCCTAGTATTTTGTAGAGCTTCCCCATGCGAACAGTAACAGAGGACGTGAGCAAAAGTTTCTACCTCGACGTGGCAGTGGTCGTGATTCTAACCATGGCCGAGATTAAGAAGGGCCAGTACCATATCACTCGGCCATCACACATCTGCGCGACTGCCAAAACTGGCAATGAATTTCCAGTCACCCAAAATCCAGTTAATGTATACTTCGAAGGATCGGATCCGAAATGAATATCTATAAGGAATTTTGATCAGGACCACCCCAGTCAGCAAGAAGCTTCGCCGGTAACATTTCGCTGATCCGATCTCGTACAGCGTTCCTTGTATTTCAACCAGCCAAGTAGCGGACAAAGAAGGTCAAAGGCGATACCGAGATTATACTGTATCTACTTTACAGAAAGAAAGGGTACCTACGGATTTATGGTAGCTGGGAGAAATAATTAAATGTGTCACTCCCAAGACATTTTTAGGACAATGACAGATTTAAATGTGTACATAAATCCAAGAAGAAGGATTTCATAGCAAAAAGAAATAAGACCACTCACAATATTTCCTTTTTTGTTCCCTTTTTTCCATGTTAATTTATTCTTCTTCTTACTCTTCATCTTCCTGCATTGTTTCCAGTTTATTGACCACAGCATTTCGTATGATTATCGTCCAGTTTCACGGCCTGACGTCAACCCTATGAGTAGGGATGAATTCACTATTGTGTGTTTCTGTCGTGGTTGATAATGCCATGCGTCTTGTGTAGATGAAAAGAAGTGTATTACGACGAATATAAATACCAAGTCCCCGAGCCAAAGGAATAAACCATGCTCCACCCGTCCGAGAATCGAAGCCGGGGCCTCTAACCAAGACCACTACGCTGACAACTCAACCAAGGAAGTGGACAAATAGTACCATCCTCAACAATCAATACATTTCCGTACTAGTCTTATGCTTTCTTCGTAACGATCACGTGTCTGTACAACGAACATTTTGACAAAATTTTCGTACCGTTGTCCCATCTAAATATGTTTTAGCTTTTTGTGTCTTGGCCTGTTTGAGTTCTTATAACTTGAATATTACCGGATATATTTCTGCCGAACTTCATATTTAGAATCCACCTGTTCTTGGGTATGCTTTAGGGCCAACATTATTTCTACATCCTTGAAACGACTGGGGTTCATAGGAAAATCGAAAAAGTGATTTTACACTCCCACAATATATGCATGACCAACATTAATGGAAATCTGTCAGCCTTAATGTAAATCAATTTCTAGAACATTTTTCTCATGTGCAGCTTTTCGATAGGAGGATTAATAACGGAGATATCATTAACAGACAGTGTTTCAGTCCAAGTCCCAGCGGAATTAGCCCAAAAGCAGGTTCAGTTTCTAATTCGGGATTGTATGACTTCAAGCTATCATTTGGAGTTAGCGTTTATAGAAAGATTATTTCCAATATATATTTGTTAAATTTGGTCTAGCTAAATACTGTATATAACGTACGTTTAAGAATATGTTATTTCCGTTACTTTATGCCGTATACGCATTTATCGTACAACGGTAAGTAATGAAGATCCTAAAGAAATTTTGGATTTTTAATCCAAGTCCCGCGGAACATTTAGTGCATGTCACTTCAAGTTGGGTTAACGGGAATAGTTAAACAGCCACTTTACTGTTTTCGGTTGAACTGATAATATATCATCAACGATGGGTTTCATGAGTCTTCAGTCACAACGCCACTCCAGTGGTCAGAGAAACAACAATATGTAACCGAGACCGTGAAGCAAGGAGAATTTCGCACAACTTCGGACCAGGTACAATAAATTCTGTAATCGTCCTCATTCTTTATCGACTTTGTTAATCTTTATCGTAGTTCACGTTACGGTCACGTTTACCATGCCGTGTGAAACGTTTGAATACTGGCATGTAAATTCGCATAAATTCATGAAGAAAATCGGTATTCCATTACAAATTCCCGTGCGAAGAACGGCTACAAATGCTCGTAATGAATAAATATCTTCAGAAATCAGTAAAGTGTTCACTAATATGAAGCCTATATCCATGTGTTCGCAGTTCATTTGAAGTATGACATTCAATTTCCCTTTGAAACTATTCACTTTCTTCTCAACATAGAATGTAAGCTAACAGAGGCCTCGAACCACGAAGCCAACTCCCTCGAGGCTTCTAAATAAGCCGGAGTATCTGAAGGATTGATACACCAAGAAAATGAATATCCAATTTAATTTATTCCCCATCGACCCAGGCTTATGTGGTGTCAGAAGAACCCGGAGGCCCAGTTTAGGGCATGGACCAACGGTACGAAGGCTATGCTGAAAGTTTTTAACAGTGTGTGAGAAAAAAGTTGCAAAACAACAATTACAACTTTTCAAAATACTTTCCATTAGCACTATACATTTTCCATTCTCTGAAACCACTTAGAAAACGTCTAAGTCCAAGCTTCTTTCGGGATGTCACTTAGTGCACTCTCGCACGCTGAAATGGCCTCTTCATATGACGATAACCGCTACCCACCATTTTTTTCCCTTGGTCCTAGGGGACAGAAAGAAGTCACATGGGGCCAGGGCAGGTAAATAGGGGCTGATAAGGTAACACTCGCACTTTTTCCTTTTCCAAAAAGTCCATTGTTCTGGCAGTCCTGTGCGCAGATCCATTGTCGTGATGCAGCAGAAGGACTTCGGATGTTTTGGCCTCTATGTGGCGAGGACTTTGGGAGGACAATCATTCACATACCATTCAGCATTGACTGTACGACGTGTGTCCAAGGTCACAGAGGTGAGATGCCCCATTTTTGTACTTTAAAAAACAATGAGTACGTAGGAGGTGTTAAGGCTGGATGTCCGTGTCACGATAGGTTGGTACTGCTGAAAGTCCTAATGGGTTTAAAACCCGCGTTTTTCTAAGGAAAAGCCCCAATACGATCAGTAAACAATATACTCCTTCCTGACACTCCTCGACTTACCGTTTACCATCTTCCTGATCGTATTCAACTGACGGTATTGGATTCGCTGAGCGTGCGCAATGAAATTGAAAAAAAAAAAAAAAAGAAAAAAAAGAAATAAAAGCATCAAAGATAAGAATCACAAAATCGATACCATAATCGTGCGAATAAATTGTGGCAACTCGCTTCAGAACGGAGATTCCATCAAAACCGGGCTCTGTGCTTTATATACAGCAAAGGAAATAAAATAAAAATGCAAGCAAAGCAATAATACATGGAAACAAAAAGGGAATAAAAGTTGGAATACAGTAGGAATGCGCTTTTGTGGTTAAGACACAGCTTGTGTGTCGCCGAAAACAATGCTCACGTATATGACTCGTGCACAGATGTAAACGGAGCAATCACTTTATTGCAAATAGGTTTATGTTTAGAGCACGCTAAAACATATGTACAAAGAGCAGATGACAACACGTAACGAAACAATGTCTGTAAAGGAAGAGAACGTTTGATATAGAACACAACACTGCTGATCTTTACTGAAAGAGTCACTAGACTGATCCATTACATAGAAGTGGACATTAAAATGGCAATATTGAATGTGTACCCCCAAAAATATTAAAACGTGTGCGAAGCATAACTAAAAAATGAAGACCAAATATGAAATATCAATGAAAATGGAAATACAATTTTCTTTACGTCGCACCAACACCGACGGGTAGGATAGGAAGGGCCTAGTAGTGAGAAGGAAGCGGCGTGGCGTTATTTAAGATACAGCCCCAGCATTTGCCTAATGTGAAAATGGGAAACCACGGAAATGTAAAAATTCAAGTATAGTTAAAAGCATTGTTAGGAAGCACATGCGGTGAGCAAACAATGCCGCAATAACCCGGATGCGTCTTTGCCTACCAACCGACCGCCCGAGGGCCTGCAGATTACGAGGTGACGCGTGGTCAGTGCGACGAATCCTTTCGACTGTTTTTTTCTTCTAGGTTTTCTAGACCGGGGTCACTGTTTCGCCATCAGAAATGTCCTCAATTGTTCTTACGTAGGTTCTTTGTTGTTGTTGTTGTTGTTGTTGTTGTGAGTGGTTTTACGTCGCACCGACACAGATAGGTCTTTTGGAGACGATGGGACAGGAAAGGGGTAGGACTGGAAAGGAAACGGCCGTGGCCTTAATTAAGGTACAGCCCCACCATTTGCCTGGTGTGAAAAAGGGAAACCATGGAAAACCATCTTCAGGGCTGCCGACAGCGGGGTTCGAATCCACTATCTCCCGAATACTGGATACTGGCCGCACTTAAGCGACTGCGGCTATCGAGCTCGGTTTACGTAGGTTCAGCTGATTTGGACCCAGGTCTCAAATCCAGGAATAAATCTGTGACCTGACCAGTAATCGAACCTGAAACCTCCGGGACAGGGACGAGAGCCCTACTCAACCGACCGGAGCAGTGGCGGCGATTAGGGGGTGAGGTGGGCAGTTCCATTTTAGCCGCCTGAAACTAGGAATGATAAAAAAGCAATTTGTACAAACTTCTGGTCTTTTTAGCTAATTCTCTCCAACTATTAAACAAGTACATAGCGGAAATTCGCAAAAAATATAGTTCGTCGCGGATAACCGATTTGTACAGCGCCACAGCAAGTAGAGACACACGCGGAGCAATGAGTAACATGTTCTACGACGAAGGGTAGCAGGGGCATATATTATTATTATTATTATTATTATTATTATTATTATTATTATTATTATTATTATTATTATTATTATTATTATTATTATTATTATTATTATAAGTTGTTTTACGTCGCACCGACACAGATAGGTCTTATGGCGACAATGGGACAGGAACGAGCTAGGAGTGGGAAAAAAGCGGCCGTGGCCTTAATTAAGGTACTGCCCCACCATTTGCCTGGTGTGAAAAAGGGAAACCATGGAAAACCATCTTCGGGGCTGCCGACAGTGGGGTTCGAACCCACTATCTCCCGAATACTGGATACTGGCCGCACTTAAGCTACTGCAGCTATCGAGCTCGGTGGGTATATTTTTGCCAGGGAGTAAAGAATACAGGGAGCTGCCCGCTACACGACTCTCTGTGGCTATCGCTTGAAGCCAATAGCCACGCCCTCCATGGTTAGCAAAACATGGCAGATCTTACGTTGTGGATACATACAAACTAGACATTTTCTCGGGAGTAAGGAAACTTCAAATCGCACAATTATGTATAACACGGCGATTAACTGTAACAAAATTCTCAGGCCAACAGACCTGTTAATGATTTATTGATAAGGTCTACAGAAGGGTTTTTACGACTTGCAGGCTTAAATCCACTCTCTCACTACTTGTTGTGTTGAGTATCTTGACAATAGGGGATGCAAATCTTTAAGAGATATCGGTAAAAACAAGGAGTAGGCTATTAATAAGGGCATACCGCAATCTGAATACTTGAGAGGAATGTGTAATAAATTACCAGACTGGGCTCGGCAGCGCTGTGGTGGTGGTGATTATTGTTTTAATAGGAAGTACAGTACAACTATCAAGTAAACAATCTTCTATCAACACTAAGTCATAGGGAATAAATGGAATGGGTCCAACACTTCGAAAAATAAAGGTGTGGGCCAAAGAAGGAACGGGCGACGAAGGGTGTGGAAATGAGACTCCCTAGGAATCCATACGTAATACTGCCGGGATCGTAAAAGAATAATTGACCAAAGGGGGGTCGGATAGAATAGGTAAAAATGAGGAGTCTAACACAAGTCGAAGCAACGCAGGACTCAGCTAAGGGTTCCGTGGTCGCCATCCCACACTCCCAAGTTTAGAGCCTGTTGGGCCCCTTTTAGTTGCTTTTTACGACCAGCAGGGGATGCTGTGGGTATTTTCCTACGGTCCCCGCCAACAACAGGAAACATATTTCAGAGGTGGTAAGTCTAACCTAAAAATTCTTACAAAATGTGGACGGTCCTTCTGGGATTCCGAAATACTAGCACAATAACAATGGAGGTAATACAACACAGGCCTACCGTACTGCACATTATAAGCCATACTTAGAATCTTGCCTATGAAATGTCATTCCAGGAATACAACCGTAAGCAAAACACGACCTTATAATAGCTACAACACCATCTTATTAGTAGGCCTATATATCTTTTACGATTTAGTGTGTCGTACAGCTTTCATGTCTAAAAATTCCCCGCAATTACAATTTGCGTACACCGTAGTCACTTCAGTGAGCTGTGATGGCTTTGACTGTCAAAAAACATGCGTTCTCGCGCCTATATACGACCACGCCCCGTATGTAGAGCACTGTCATTGGGCTTCTCCCTGTATGCTTTACTCCCTGATTTTTGCCAAGGTCACCCGCTTGCCGCGCGCATTCATCTGTCTGGCAGTCACACTCAGTCCTGTTCCGTTCTATCTAGTGTCTAAATACTAAACGACTATTTAATTATACAATCACACCGTACTTCCATTTAATTTCGATGCATGCGTAATTATTGTTCCTTTGGTGAAAGTTTTATGACATAGTGCAGTTGGTAGACTATCAACCTTTACGTCTCTATCGAAATTCGCGAAGAGAGCATCAAAAACTTACAATTATAGGCTTTTCCCTTTGTTTCAATGTTGATGTCTAACCCCTTCCTTCCCTCCCATTTTATCACTCAGTCCAAGGTATTTTTTCTTTTGTCTATAAATTCCTGTGCCGCCCCCTCCCCAAACTTCCAATTCTCAATCGCCGCTACTGGACCAGAGGACGTCCAACCAAGTGGTTCACTACCACAGTCGTAGAACACCGGGCGAGTTGGCCGTGCGGGTAGGGCCGAGCACCCGGGAGATAGTGGGTTCGAATCTCACTGTCGGCAGCCCTGAAGATGGTTTACCGTGGTTTCCTGCTGGGGCTGTACCTTAATTGAATCGATTATTTCAGAAAGCAGTCAAGTGCCAAAGAGTGAAAAAATGAGTTAATGGCAGAATATGTTACTGGGAGGGTATACGCACATTTTGGTGCTGAAACCAGTCAACAAACGTCCTCCTATAATGGTCAGGCATTACGTTGAATTTCGTATTTAGTTCAGAAACCAGTCAAGTGACGCCGCTTGGCTGGTTTCTGCAGTAAACTGCTGGTACATTTTGTGATGTGCCGCACCTTGTCGGCTGCTCTGAATCCAGAATAGCCAGCTATTCAGCTGTTTATATTGTCATTGTTGTGTTTCTCGAATCGCATGTTCGTAGTTTTGTCAACAACCGATTCAAAAAAGTATTTTTGTTTAGTGCAGTGTTTTTATAATAGTAGTGATATGTCTAAAAGTTCAGAAGACGAACGAAACGAGGAGTGGTAGACAAACAAATTCACACGCGTAATATTATTCGGAATGCAAGGGTAAAAGGAGAAGTTATATTTCTTACTCAGACAAGGAAGTACTAGTCTGAGCTCTATATTATTCTTTGTTATTGTTCGTTTTAGGTGCCCATCAATATTAAGAAGATACGTGACCTAAATGCCTTAAAACCTTACCTGATGGAATACGAACACTTTTATGACAGCATTTTACAATGGCCTAGTACAGAGACAGAATGTGCTGTGGAGTTTGTATGTGAGGATTGATTACCTCCTGTCATGATGAGCAGGCGTTGCTGATTTCATCCTTTTATATCAGCAATGCAGTCTGAAACTATAAACATATTTTCTATTTCCACAAATATGGGGTTTATGATTAAATCCTTTCAAAATTCAAGAATTATCCTATAAAAATATGTTTGCAACACTCGTTTATTTCAGAAACCAGTTAAGTGGAGAATTTTTCGGATTTTTTTACAGCAAAGTTAATATGCACAAATTATTTTTCCTTAGATAGAAAGTATTAAGATATATAATACTTTCAAGCTAAAATATTAAAACCTCTACCATAACATTTTGTTTGATGCTAGACAGTTTTTTTTTATTTTCCCCAAAATGACAGACTTGGCGCTTGACTGGTTTCTGAAATAATCGATTCAATTAAGGCCACGGCCACTTCCTTCCAATTCCTACGCCTTTCCTATCCCATCGTCGGTAAAAAATGAAAGGAAAAATCTTGATGTCAAAATGAAGTGCATCTACTGGAACGACCCAACGAAGTACCAAGGAAGGTGTAGAATAACCGACAGTGATTGCGAGAAGTGCTCTGGATAATTGCATTGCGGTTGACGTATCGACAACTACTACTCCGAGTATCGATTCCTGAGCGGCTCTACAGCTGACAAGTGTTACCGTGCAGGGAATAGTCTGTCGCGTGTTGTGTAAGAATAGAGGTGATATCCAAATGTAATGGGATATTGGAAAACACACAGACTGTGCTGAATGCATGCATTAGAAACAAGTAACGGATAAGTGGCTGTTATGGAGCAAATCAGTAAGCACACACTTTTAAATTAAATAACTACATGAACGTCTAGGTGGTAGTGGTCTCCTGTAAAAGGCTTCGGATATACAATTCAATAGTTTCGGAAACCGCCTGCCTAAAAGCTAGTAATACAGAGTTGTCTGTATTGGTGTGTGTGGTTCTTTTTTGTTGCAATTATCCGATATTATAATGTTATTAGTTGTACGTCCCACCTTTACGATTTTCAGAGAAGCTGAGTTGCCGGAATTGTTCCCTGCAGTTCTTTTACGTGCCCGCAAAACTGATACAAGGGTGGCGTATTTGAACACCTCCAAATATCATCGGACCGAGGCAGGAATTATTTAGACTGGTTTGATGCAGCTCACCATTCCACCCTATCCTTTTCATTTGTACGTAACTACTGCATCCTGTATCTGATCTAATATGTTAGTGGCATCCATACCTCGGTATATCCCGGCCGTTTTTACCACCTACAAAATCTAACTCAACAAGTTCTGAATGTCTTAAGATGTGCCCTATCCTTCTGTCTCTTCTTCTGATCAAATTTCGCCAAATCTTTATCTCATCACCACTTCGATTATCTCTTCATTCGTGATTCGATTTACCAATCTTCTCTTCAGCATTCTTACGTAACACCATATTTCAAAACTATTCTCTTTCTTTCTGAGCTAGTTATCGTCATATTTCACTTCCACACAATGCCACGCTCCAGGCGAAAAGGTTCAAAAACATCTTTGTAATTATTATTATTTTATTAATAATAATAATAATAATAATAATAATAATAATAATAATAATACTGGGCGAGTTGGCCGTGCGGTTAGGGGCGCGCAGCTGTGAGCTTGCATCCGGGAGACAGATAGACAGATTCGTCATCAACAGGTTATTTGCCCAACTAAAGATGATTCAATAAAACTTAATATAAAACAAATACACCTTAAATAAATAACACTAATTTCCTTATTTAATAACCACGTTCAAACTCAATCTAGAGACTTATGCATATTTATAACACCTTAAATAAATACATAAATAAAAAATAAAACTGAATCTCCTTAAATAACTGTCATTATTAAACTACATCTAGAAACATTTACATACACATTTTTACATATTTTACAGAGAGGGCCTTACATTCATGAGGTCGTTAGGCCAAGTCTCATTTTAGACGGGAGTGAGTGGAAAAGATCCATTGATCCACCCACCTCATTCAGTGATGCTAGTGCCCTCAGAAGCCACGAGTTACCCCGAGGCACAGTTCTCACTTTAGGCAGATGAAAAATATACATTTGCCTAGCATTGCGACGGGAAACGTAATCGAATCAACTCCAATAATGTTGACCAATCCACTCTATTCGTCAGTCACTTATAAAGAAAGAGGGCATAGGCACATCTGCGGCGTGAGTGCAATGACCTCATACTCATAGTTCATGGCCGCTTCCTTCCCACTCCTAAGCCTTTCCTATCCCGTCGTCGCCATAAGACCTATCAGTGTCAGTGCAAATATTAAAAATAGTAATAATGTACGAACATCATTCCTGTCTGTTACAAACGCCACGCCCTTCCACGCACTTTGTACTACACTAACCTCGACAGTGGTCAATCCGCCAACTTTGTAGATGTTACTGTGAAAGTGGTTGAGTCCGACTCGTTGGCTGAATGGTCAGCGTACTGGCCTTCGGTTCAGAGGGTCCTGGGTTCGATTCCAGGCCGGGTCGGGGATTTTAATCGCTTCTGATTAATTCTTCTGGCTCGGGGACTGGGTGTATATGTCCGTCCCAACACTCTCCTCATCATATTCAGACAACACACTACACTACCAACCACCACAGAAACACGCAATAGTGCTTACATCCCTCCATAGAGGGTTGGCGTCAGGAAAGGCATCCGGCCGTAAAAACAGGGCCAAATCCACATGTGCGACGCAGTTCGCACCCGCGACCCCACAGGTGTGGGAAAAAGCGGCAGGAAAAGAAGAAAGAAGAAAGACTGTGAAAGTGGTTGGTTGAGAAAGCCTCACCTCCCTTACTGAATGAACAACATCGCTAAAACGATCAGTGAAAGCTGAACATAAAATACATTCACTAGGGATTATCGATAGTGCCACTAACCAGGATGTGCGCAGACCAATAAAGGAGTGACGCCAGACCAATGAACAATAAGAACTACAGTATGGTGAAGCACTCTTTGCTTATTAGTCTGCGCACGACCTGGTTAGTGACAAAGGACGAGTTCGACAGCCGTAGTGGAAGGACGTGTTCCTCCCGCTCGCTCTCTCTCTCCTTGCCAGGCGCTCTGTACTTTCCCAGTACTAGTCAGGCAGCTGTACTTGTTAGTACATCTTCGAAAGAGCATTTGTCAGAGCTGAGCACTTTTCAGTGCTCGCTATTTCTCTTTCAGGAGCTTTATTTTCAGGAGGACCAGGATGGAGAAGCCGACCCTACCAGTGAGACTGGTCGACTACGACTACGAAGGAGCCGTCGAGAAGCTACTAGACGCGATCGACACGATGGAACCCCCCAGCTATGAACGCCCGGGGCTGGTGGTGTTCAACCGGCTGGGGGAAGACGACCACCAGGGGACGCTCCACGTATTCGACAACCTGAATGCGACTGCGGAGTACATCGGAGAGCCACTCCTGCCGATCATCGGCATTATGGTTGCTACCTGGGCGATTATCATTCGCCCTAACGACGCAGCCAGCTTCAGGGTCTACGAGGAGCGCGCGTCCCAGCAGTTCCAGGTTGCCCGGCTACCAGGACTCAGGGAGCACCTGGACGTCTCGGGCTACCAGGAGGCAGCCTCGCAGACGGAGCCAACGACCGAGGACGACGGCGACGCTCCCGAGCGCCGCGACGGCGCGACTCCAGTTGGAAAGCTGTACTCCACTAAGTACACGCAGACCAACAAGGCGACAACCAGGGCGAAGTGGTCGCAGACGCAGGCCTACCAGGAAGGGCCTGTTACCCGGGCGCAAACCAGGAACGCGCCCGTGATGGTGGAGAGCAGCACAGCGGTGGAGAAGGACGCCCCCTGGCGTACTGAGACTGCTGCCCAGGTCCAGCCTGCCTGCACGTCTGTCGAGTTGCAGACCTCGATGTGCGCCCCCCAGGACAGGGAATGCAGTCGAGTGTTAGCACCGACCGACGCCACCGCCGCCGCCAGCCAGGAGAAAGAAGAAGATGGCGACGCAGAGGAGCCGGCAGCTACCCCGGGGTCACCAGGCCGGGAGGAGGGCCACCAGGGCGAGGCCTCTTCCCCCGCCGAGAAGCAACCCTTGGGACCGATCGACGCCACCGCCAGCCAGGGGAAAGAAGAAGATGGCGACGCAGCGAAGCCACCAACTACCCTGGGGTCACCAGGCCGGGAGGAGGGCCACCAGGACGAGGCCTCTTCCCCCGCCGAGAAGCAACCCCCGGGAAGAAGAAGAAGAAGAAGACGCCGCACCAGGAAGCAGAAGGCGTCGCTGGCTCACCAGGAGAGGACCGCCAAGCCGCAACCCAGGACTGCTCCCAGGACAGCAGTCAACCGAGGAGCCAATCAGGAGAGGACCTCAGCGGGTAGCGGCAGTCAGGTGAGAGTAAAACGTCCCCCTCAGCAGCACTTGCAGTGTTTCCGCTGTCTGAGGTGGGGCCACCGTCAAGTTAGCTGTGGACTCCAAGTGAAGTGCAACCGCTGTGGTGGTGATCACCACTACACGGCCTGCGCAACACTTAAGGAGGCGCCGGTGTGCGCCAATTGCGCGGGGGGCCACCCGGCCTCCCACCGCAGTTGCCCAGTCTACAGGGCCATGGCGCGGGCAGAGAGGAGGGAGGCCCGGCGCCATGACCCACCCCATTCCAGGAGGCCCCCGCCTCGGCGGGCTTGGCCTCATTCTCCGGGATCGGAGACTGGGTACGAGGTACCCCAAGGAGGTGGAGTCGTGCGACAGGCCTTAGTGGTACTTGACGCATGGCTCCGCAGCCGGCAAGGACCGCGCTAGTCCCAGCAGTGCCCAGACGGACTGATCCCCAGGCGATGGAATGGCGAGGAATTGGTTTATGTTTTGTGCATGTTACCTGTTCCTCACTAACACAACCTCTGGTCTTTTTCCAGCCCACATCCTTGCATGTGCTATCAAAAGATGTCAGGTTTTACATGTAGGCTCTTTCTTCTTTCTGCCTATGTGGTTTTTCCCTGACCCTTCAATACCAAACTTCAATACCATATACCTAATACAATATCGCCTGGTAGCGTGTTTGACATGGAAACAGGCAGATACTCCTTGTATCACTTCCCACTCTTCCCTGCTATCTCTTTCTTCTTCTTAGAAATAATAGCATGTCGGAGGCCATGTAGATTGAGTCGTTGGTCACGCGGGGGGAGCGGGCTTCGGGGGCCCCCCCGAAAAAAAAAAAAAAAAAAATGGTTAGTGACAAAATCCATTGGTGTAGCATGTCACGGGTGCAGAGCATAGAACAAAGGGGGACACAGTTCTGATCAACGAGCAGCGTTCCATCTCAGGCAGGTAAAGATAAGCAACGGGCCGGGGGATTTTACCAGAGGCACGAACTCATCCTACGTATGCGAGAGCTTCAGGCTTCTCTATGGAAAACGCCGGTATCGTACACTTGCATGGTACACGTAGCAAATCTTGTTATTGTTTGAGTCATCAGTCCATAGACTGGTTTGATGCGGCTCTCTATGCCAGCCCATCTCGTATTAACCTTTTCTTTTTTACGCAACTACTGCATTCTACATCTACTCTAATCTCACGGGCTTGTCATATTCAAACCCTGGTCTACCCCTACCGTTATTACCACCTACACTTCCCTTAAAAACCAACTGAACAAGTCCTGGGTGTCTTAAGATGTGTCCTATCATTCTATCCCTTCTTAGAGGAGATATTTATCGAAAATCCACAAATTGTTTACAGTCGTTTGACCGGGAATGAATGAAGCCCCCTTCTGGCGGCTAGGATGGGAATTGTGCCGGCTGCCGAAGCCTGTCGCACTCCTCTGGGGCAATGGTTAACGATTGACAGAAGAAATGAAATGATACTGGAGAGTGTTACGCCTCCGTTTTGTCCAGCACAAATTTCATATGGAGTGACCGGGATCTGAACCACGGAACGTAGCGGTGAGAGGCCGGCGCGCTGCCACCTGAGCCACGGAAACTAGAAATGTTTGTCAACCAAATTTAAGTCACCGACAAAAAAAGAGAGAGATATATTAACTACCTTTTTTCCAGCCACAATCAGCAGTCACTCATCACCTTCCTGCTTTTCAGATAAGAATTTTCATTAGAGTTGAAAACCTTAACTGAGAAATAGAAAGTCGAGCTTGGTTTTTATAAAACATCTTCAAGCAAGCATGCCTACTTCGGGTAATTAATAATTGGTGGGGGGGGGAGTGATTAATATGAACACGGGTAGGTGAAATGGGGAACAACTTTTAATGCAAACAGTCCTATATAATAACAAAATTCACAAAAAGACAGAAAAAACAGAACAACATTAGAGCTTGTTTCTCAAATACATTTTTGAATGAGTCTTAGGGTACGTATATGCTGCAGCTTCGCTGCTGGCACATAGATGCTCGCCCTAGCATCTCGCTGTTGACTATAGCCAGGCTGCTCGCCAAGGAGCTTTCATCCTGCAGCAGCCCCGCGCGCACGCTGCTGGCAGCTCGCAGCTGTAGTCGAAAATTCGAAACAGAGGAACTGATAGTTAAGGCGGTTTGTATTTTGCATAATTTGATTATAGATATAGAGGGGATGGACACTTAGAATACGAAGACGTACTTCCAAGAACTACCCCGTCGAGGAGGAACAACACAGCTTCAGCTGAAGCTTTTGAACTGCGGAATAAGTCGAGTTCTGTTGGCGAGTGTATCTTACAATAATTTAGTGTACTGAATGTGAAATAAAAAGTGTAAAATGCTTCGCCTGGATTTTTCAGTGCATTTCTACTGCGGGAGTTGATTGAAGAATGAAGCTACAAATGCTTCATTTCGTACTTTAATAGTGTACTTTTGAATAATGTATGGAGTATCTCGTTTTGACTTTAGTTAGGTCTCCTAAACAAAATGTGTTTACAGTTTGAAAAAATAACTGTCGAACTTTTCATGAAAAACGAGGTACTTCATATAAATCACCTGCTTGTAATGATAGAGCTCCCCTAAATGGCAAGAATAAAAGAACAAAGTTGACGTAATCGTTCCGTATTCTTTTGCCACGTCATTCCATAGTTTGATGATGATGATGGTGCTTGTTGTTTAAAGTGGGCTAACATCTAGGTCATCGTCCCCTGATGGTACAAGATGAAAAGAAATGGATTAAAAGTTATAATTAACTCACTGACTGGGATTAGAAAAATGATAATGAAGAGGAAAATTATTATGAATTTAAAATAAGTAGTGGATCTAATTCGCAATGGCTTATTTTCCTCTAAA